>NC_056726.1:867355995-867510995 GCF_019279795.1 Protopterus annectens
CCAGGTTTTGTCCTCAAATATAAGGCCTACTATAAATAACATGTCTGGCAGTCTGATATCTCACTGGCTTATCAGGTATGATGTCGGTAAATAATGATATACTGAACATATGCACCTCTTACTGCATAACATCTGTACAAAGGATGACAGACTTGGGGTTGGAGGCACAAACACAGGGCCAATATTGACATGTTGCTGTGATAAACTCATACATTTACTGGTGTAACAGGGTTTGTTGTGACATATGTCTTCTGAGGGATATGAAGTCAGTAACTCACATGGATGTCACCATGTACTGACTGCAAAGATCAGAGTATGCTACTGCATTTTTAAAGATAGGAAATATGTGAGTAACACAACACATGTAAGAATCCAATCTCTGGCCAGTCTGCAGATATCCCTACAGGTGAGAGTTTCCTCAACCACATAACACCGTCATGCCGGATTTTAAATTATGTAGGTCAGCCATATCCACACAAACCCTGCTAAACCAACATTACTTCAAATGTAGAAGAGCAATACTTACATTATGTCCCCATGTCTAGAACATCCCCTTCCTGTTTGTTGGCTTGTCTCCACAGTGTATGTTATAAAAGGTATTTCCAACTACCTTCTGTGATGCTGTTTGTCAAACACCCACATGACGTCTTGCTCACAGTGAAGGAAAAGGGCCAACACCCACATGAAGTACTTATTTATAGGAGTGTGTTTCCATGCAATTGGCTATAGGAATGGTACCACAGCTGTTCCACATGCAATTAGCAAGTGGGGGACTGAAAGTCATGCACAGGCCATCAGCTGATCATGAGCATCACTTACAAAACTCAAGCTGCTGCCTAAGCAAAGCAAATGTACTTTTCCACATCCACCAGAGAGGGAGTGAGTGAAAGAGACAGATACAAAGTAAGAAAGGAAGAGAGTATGAGAGTAAGAGCCAAGCATGTTTGTGTATGATCCATGGGTGGAGAGTGGTATCTGGGCATTGTGACAGTTGCCTATATTGTGTACTAATCCATACTGTCACATGGTAATTGCACATGGCTGTACACATTTATGGCTGAAAATTATCAACAATAATCTCTATGGTGTTTGGAAAATGTTGGCCTTGTAATATGGACAATGGGACATGTAGCTCCTCAATATAATGATGTAGGAAAATCCACACTGCCATGGATTCTATCATTACTTGATAACCTCAATACCCACTGATGATCCACACACAAGCACACACTTAACAGCACTGAGTTTCAGACCACTACCTGACTATGTATTGCTATTACATTGTTATGCAGTTACTGAACGCGCCACGGAGCTTACATGTTGGAGAGCTGTCCAAATGTATATTTGAAGGTGAATGACATCAGCAACAGTGATAAAGTCAGGATAAGGAAAGTGTACTACATGTGACTGTCCACAAAACCTGGTGTCAAGGAAGACATATCCACACTCTCTTGTGGAATCACACACATTATCACAGTTGGCAGGGTCAGGATTAAAACTTCTACCTAACTAGTTTGCTACACTACAGTATTATGCAGTTATCACATGCACCACAGAGCTTATCTGGCTGATATATGGCCAATGGGTTATTTCAAGGTGACTGAAATCAGCAGGCATGCTACAGTAGGGCAATGGGAGGTGTAGTGAGTGTGAATGGCTTCAAAATCATTAATCTCTACGCACACAAAGTTTCACAGTTGCTATGTCTGGGATTAGAACTCCTACTTAACTAGTATGTTATATTATAGCATTACACAGTTATCTCATGTGCCACGGAGCTTATAGGACTAGCGCTTGTCCAAAGATGTATTTCAAGGTGAATGACATCAGCAAGCTTCCTAACATAGGTCAATGGGAGGTTTAGTGACTGTGAATGACCTCAAAACCATTAATTTCTACACATGCACACACACACACACACACACACACACACACACACACACACACACACACACACACACACACACAGAGTTTCATAATTGCCATGTCTGTGATGAGAACTCCTGCCTAACTAGTACAACACACTATAGCATTGCACAGTTATCAGACATGCCACATAGCTTACAGGGCTGAACCTTGTCCAAGGAGGTATTTCAAGGTGACTGATATCAGCAGGCTTGCTAAAGTAGGGCAATGGGAGGTCTAGTTACTGTGAATGGCCTCAAAATCATTGATCCCTGCACACACACTCACACACACACACACACACACACACACACACACACACACACACACACACACACACACACACACACACACACATCTGGGATTAGAACTCCTACTTAACTAGTACATCACACTATAGCATTAAGCCGTTATTGCATGCACCACAGAGCTTAAAGGTCTGAACCTTCTCCAAAGAGGAATTTCAAGGTGACTGACATCAGCAGGCTTACTAACATAGGGCAATGGGAGGTGTAGTGACTGTGAATGGCCTTAAAATCATTGATCCCTACAACACAAACAGATGCACACTTTCACAGTTGCCATGTATGGGATTAGAACTCCTACTTAATTAGTATGTCATGCTATAGCATTACACAGTTACTGCATGCACCACAGAGCTTATAGGAATGAACCTTGTCCAAAGGGGTATTTCAAGATGAGTGACATCAGCAGGCTTGCTAAAGTAGGTCAATGAGGAGTGCAGTGTGCGTGAATGAGCCATAAACCATTCCTCTGGAAACACACACACAACACTCAGTCACACAATTTACATTTGACAGGACTGGGTATATGACTGCTAGATGAATACTGATTTGTACTGTCATGTTACACAGTTATCACAAGCATCACAGACACTATAGTGCTGAGGACTATCAGAAGCAAATGTCTACAATGATAGACATTGGCACATCATGTGAGGTTGGCCAATTGGATATGTGGTGGGTGGGACAGGCCTCATGATGGGAACCTCTTTATCACTGACTGTCTCTCTTTCTTCCCCACATCTTTGTTTGTGTATGTGTGACCTATTATAGCGTTTTGTCCTTGGATATATGTGTATTCCTATCCAATGTGTGTGCAAAGCATGAATGGTGTGCAATGTGGTTGTGTGCACAGAAATCTAAGACTGACAGATATATATAGCCCACTGTTGTCAGACATGGACTTCATTTCTTAAGTGTGGGAGCATGCCCAGTATGACCCTTCTGTATTTTGTTGTCAGACATGGGCTTTGTTTCTCTATGTGTGGGAGCATGCCCACTATGACCTTTCTGTATTTTGTTGTCAGACACGGGCTTTGTTTCTCTAAGTGTGGGAGCATGCCCAGTATGACCTTCTGTATTGAATGTGTGAATCCATCACAGGTAGGTTGTACTCCAGTGCAGGAATTTGTGTTCTACACCTACAGCTAGCAACCTGTTTCTGCAGGATATTTGCAGATAAATTGACAATATGGAGTCACAATGGGCAAAGGATAATGGGATACTGTAACTATTGTGTCTGTGCTGCTTGTGCTACGTGGTTTTGGTGTTAGCAGTGATATTCAGGCATATGTACTGTTTTACACTGTGATGTATTATGTCATCAGCTACTGACAGATATACTTATTTTCACACAGTAATTTCCTGGGGAATACAAGATGAATGAAGCTGTGTCCAGTATTGTGGTCTACAGCCTACATATTCTTGCACACTCATGCCATTCTGGAGGGGGAGTCGCAGACACTTGCTGATGGGTCTGTGTAAATGGTCCAGCACCTTGGTACTATGGTGGCTGATGATCCCCCTGCTTGTACATCTATTGACGTGACAGAATGGCCATATCCTGCTGTGGCCATACCTCTCAGCTGTATAGATTCACACAGGTTACCCAGAGGCAGGGCTCATATATATAGTCAGTTCCCCTTCACATTGTGGTTTAAAAGCAGGTTTGTAGCCACCCATTACTGGGTTTGCAGGCAGGGGTAGTATGGGCACAAATCAGAGTTTCAGACCTCACACACTCCATGGGGTCCATGCTTCTACACCCCCCCCCTGTTATTCTATCCTCTTCCTAACATTATGTGAGCGCTATCTGATAAGTATCCCTATAGTTATCCCTTCATCCCAGTGGTATTAAGGGGTTGGTCCACATTTCATGCAGTAGGACATGGTGGGCATGCTACTGGGATTTGTTGACATGGTCTTGTATTTGTGTTCTCTGGACTGTGTTATGTAATTTGGGACCCCATGAGATAACATACATTGGCAGTACAGGTGAGGCACAGGCCTTTGACAGAGGACTGTATGGTAACTGGTAGTTATGCAGGCCATCTGTAGCAGGTCACTGCATTATGTCACTCCTACAGACCCAGGCTGCAAGTCACTGGAGTCCCCTGGGGTGACAGGGTAGGTGTGTGAGGTATTAATGTCAATAGTACCTGTCCTTATTAATCCATTGGTGTGGATGCTGGAAGGGTGCTGCTTACAGCTAGGGACACATCTGCATGGGACACCCCTTCATGCTGCATTCTGTGGGGGGTCATACTGTACTCATTCCCAACAGCAGGGATATGACCTGTGATGAATCTGTGGCTGATGGTGGGGTTGAGTTGAGTGCATATGTAATACGGAAGCTTCTTGCAGCTGACTTACAGATATACATGGGACATCCCCCTTATGCTGGCTTGTGCAGGGATATTGACAGTTTCTCGTTACTTCATAACTGTGCCTTTTGTGGTCTGTCAGTGATTGGCCAGAAAACATCAGTATTCCATACTACACAGACAACTAATGTGCCGCTTACCTGTATGTCCAATTCCAAAGGTGTGTGCATTTGACAGTTACATTTTATATACCTTGTGTAGGGTAAGTCCACCTGTGTAATGTGTGTATGTCTGGGCCCACATTCATGGCATGTCCATCTTTCAGATGGTGACAGATATTACATCCGAACAATGAGTATGGATGACTGGGTCTTGCTGAGATGCATTGTGGTTGGCACTGCAGTTGTCAGAACATGGCCCTGTCATCAACAGTACTGGCCATAGGCCACCAGGACACAACCCTCCATACCTGCATGCTGAGCACTTCCACACAATATACAACACACAACAACCTAACACACAGAGCCCTGCATATTGTACATGTGCAACAATCTATCCTGCTAATTGGGCCAGCTCAGTTAATCTGTTCTCCACTGTTATTAAACCCACACATACATGTTACTACATTTCTACATAGGTTTGTGGGGGGGGCACACCTGACAACAGTAAACATTTTCTACGACTGTACTGGTATTTCAGTTACTCTGTTGGCTTCCATTTCATTCTATATTCTTACATATCATGCAGACTAGAGGCATATCAGTGCAGTCCAGATCTTAGGTATTATTGACCTACATTTCAGGTTTAGACTTCTTACCCTTCAGAACTAACATCCAACTACCTGACCTGTTGTAGTCTGTCTGTGTAGGTCTGGAGGGGAGCTGTTCTCCATTGCCATCAATTGGAGGCCTTAGCATAGCCTTTCTTTGTGGTCATCTACACCTGTCCTGCTGGCTGAGACTGTTGTTGGGTATGTGAGCCTCATTGACATGCATGTGTGTGTCCTATGGACACACATTTGACCCACCAAATGTCCTGCAATGGGATTCATCACCTTGTCTAGTACTAAGTAAAGAAAAAGAGCTGGAAACAGCGCACCAAAACCTCACTTTATTGAAGTTCACAACAGTTTTAAAATCCACGAAAATAATCCACAAGGTTACAACTGTTTTAAAATCCACGAAAATAATCCACAAGGTCACAACAGTTTTAAAATCCACGAAAATAATCCACAAGGTCACAACAGTTTTAAAATCCACGAAAATAATCCACAAGGTCACAACAGTTTTAAAATCCACGAAAATAATCCACAAGGTCACAACAGTTTTAAAATCCACGAAAATAATCCACAAGGTCACAACAGTTTTAAAATCCACGAAAATAATCCACAAGGTTATTTTCACTTGTCTAGTACTACCTACTTTGTTGACACCAGTATTTGTTATGGATTTCAAGCTGCCCATATAGGTGTCTAATATCTGCTGCCATCCCATTCAGCCACCCAATTCCCTTGAATGCTCATGTCCATACCACAGGTATAAGTAGCAGAACATACTACTCCATTCAGCAATTGACAGTGAGAGTGACTTACCTTGTGGCTGTGCCAGTATTGAGAATGGTGCTGAAGGGCTGACTATGCTGGATGAACATAGTACACTCCCTATACAAGGTAAAGCACAGGTAGTGTCATGTTTGGCATCCCTTTTACTGTATGTGTGAGTCAGAGAGAGGTGTCATTCCCTGGGTTCCTACCATGTCAGTGTATGTGCTATGTGTTGCCTCATTGCCAAAGCCTGAGCATACTGGGCACCCCTCCTTCTGCCTACAGTGGCAGTCTTAAGTTGTTCCTCCTCTGAGTCACTCTGTGCCTGTGCTGTCCTTGGCAATGGTGGGGGGCTGTGAGGACCTGCCCCTTGCTGTTCCTGCTGCAGCTGTTTCCACAGGATCATATTGTGTAGCATGGCACATACAATGAAAATTTGTGTACATGTAGCTGGAGAGCACTGCAGGGCTCCACCAGATATGTCCAGGCACTGGAACCGTGAATTGAGCATCCCAAACACATGCTCTATTATGATTCTGGTTTGTGAGTGTGCCTCATTATGAAGTTCTTGTTCAGGTGTGTGTGCATTTCTGATGGGTGTCATCAGCCATGGCTCCAGTGCGTAACCAGCATCCCCACTAGGTAGCCATATGGGATGTCCGCACTGCCAAATCTCTGGTACAGCTGTGTCATATTCCAGATGTGGGAGTCGTGCTAGCTTCCAGGGCTGCTAACACACACATTCACTATAATGCCCTGGGTATCACACACAACCTGGCAGTTGGAGGGGAAGCCCTTGCGTTTTATGTAGACCATACCCCGCTCACTAGGTGGTGCTTTGATGTGTGTGTGTGTGCAGTCTATAGTACCCACTACCTCAGGGTATTCTGCTAGTTGGTGGAAGAGATGCATATTGCTGCTCAACGCTTCACGGGGGTTGTGGAAATATATGTGCTCACCGGCATGTGCTGACATGGCATCCAGGAACTGGTGGAGTACCCCGGATGCTGATGCCTGTGAGATCCCCATAATATCCCCAGCTGGACTTTGGAAAGTATCTGTGGCTAGTATTCTTAAGCCTACACATACCTTGGTATCCACTAGGATGGGTTTCCCTCTGTTGGTTCGGTGTATGAGGCGTGGCCGGCATATCTCAACAATTTGCTGTAGGAGGTCTCTGTCCACCCTATAGTGCTCCACTATCTCCAGCTCATGTAGCATCTGGTAGGTTACAATGGTTTTGTATAGTCTTCTCCTTCTCCTCACTGTGGGTTGGTCATCAGCATTCTCATCCTCACCACCATCAGCCTCTTCCACATATTGATATATGGGAGCGACAGCACCCCCTATCATTTTGTTAGTTTTGTTAGGTAAAATTTCCCCATTTGTGTACACCAGTGGTGTAGAGTTTGTGGGAAAATCCAGAGTGAAAGGTGTTTGCATAGTTTATAGTAGTGTGCTGGGTTGGGCTGCTGCCTGTGTAATTGGCTGATTCTGATACATTTCACCTGCCAGCTATGCTAGTTCTCCTTGATTACCTTCCTCCTGCTGTTTTCACTTCCCATTGCCTTCCTGTTTTAGCCCGAAGGTGCACCGCGCAAACCCAGTGCTCAGATGTGAATGGAGCTGCTATTTCCTGTTTTTTGTTTTTTAAAAAACTCGGTGCACGGTGCACACACCTGTTTAGGCAATATAAATACTGCTAGGCAGCTTCAGACACACCCCCTTCCTTAGCTGTGCTTAGCTAAGGGCAAACACAGGCCACTGTTCTCCAATAAGCTTACAGCAGTCAAGACAGTCCCCCTCCAGAGGTCATCTAGCTCTTAGGCTTAGACCATGGTGTTATTGCATCTACATGGTTGGGTCAAGCTAGCACTGACGGGAAATCTGTGATTCAGTATAATTCCTCTCATTTGCATAGAACTGACTGCTAATGCATGGTTACAAAACTGACACTCAGCCTTCCTCCTTAGCAACCACTATTCCATGGTCTTGTTGTATTATGCATGCCATTGACTATTATGGCAAAATGATGATTTTGGTTTAAAAGCTTATTTCCAGCTTTTTTTCTTATTTTCGGGCCGATCCCGTTTGTGCACCATTGCCCAATGCTTAAACGACTGAAATCGGCCCCAAAAAAGTTATTTTTTATCATTTTGAAACTATTTTTCATGCCTATGGCCATATATGTGGCCATTGGCATGCCTAACTCTTATATTACATGCTTTTTTATGAGATGTCATGCCTCTATTTTGTAGTTTGCAGAAATGTATTCTGCTACTGGCTGAATATATTTCTGCAGTCTACACTATTCCTGCACAGACGCGTGCCTGCTTCCTGGATCACTGATTCACCTCATTTGCATGGTTTTCACCAGCAAATGAGGTAATTAGCATACAGGGGCTGTGTCCATGCAGGAATAGTGCAAGAGCACTCGTGTACATCCCGGGAGCTCATTCCTGGATTGCACGTCGACCATATTGTAGAGCTTGCTGAATCCTGGGATGTACCTCATTTACAAAATAAAATAAAGTAAATAGTGTGGAAAGAAATAGCCAGGGAATTGTTATGGCTAGGCTTGTATAGGCCCTACGGCTGATGGCCTAGTACCAACCTATGAACCTATGAACCTATGAATATGAAATGCATTACAGATTATGGACTGCACTGCCATAAACATGTTTAACTAAAAAGCTTCATAAAATGGAAGTTGTTATATAAACTTTTTAAAATAGAAAATGATGTTATTAGCAATAACATGTTACAGGGATATGATTCTTAAAATGTGATTCTACTATACAGCAGTAAAATAGGTAAAGAAAAATAACATTAGTTGAAGTTCAACTTATAATGTGTGGTTTACTGCCTGCCATGCTGTAAGCACTAAATCAGCATAATCAGATATTTTAAACTCTTAAGTGCAGCATTTATTTTTGCCTGTTAGTTTATACAGAAAAAAATTGTATTTTAAATATTCAGAAACCATTCCATTTAAAATTGTTTATACCTATATGAAAGCATTTAGTGTAAACATTCTATGAATCTATTGCCCAGTATAAACTATTCTGTCTTCTAATACATAATGGAACAGGCATGGAATTTATTCTGAACACACAAGAGATTTGGGGATTATATTGTCATTATGAATGACTGTCTACAAGACAATGGAAAAAAGACAGCCTTACTGATATAGTTCATGAGTGATGAAAATGGGACCCAAAGGACTAGCTTATCAGAAATCATCATAGCAGATTCTTTTCTACCTTGCAGTATAAAGAACCAAGTCAATTTCTATTTATCATTCAATACCTCAGTGAAGAACATCTCTGCCTCTGCCTTGCACTTGTGTTACTCTTTGACCTCCCACAGACTGTGTCCTCTCAGGTTTAAGAAGTATCTGATATGCATGTTCTCAGTTGATCACAGCTGAACATATTTATGTTTAAGTAATAAATGCAGATTTACAGTGTAAAGGGTGAACAAAGCGGGGCTAAAATCTATCTAAAGGCAATGTTCAGCTTGTAAAAATACTGACTGAATGGAAGGTGATGCGTTCATGATCCCTTATTTAAAGTGAGTTATATTCTTAATAAAATTGCATAAAGATAGAGGGAAATGAGCTTATAGACATACCATGAAAAAAAAAAAGAAATTAAAATCATCTAATTACATGAAGGGTAAAATCGATACAAGTAACACTAAACTAGAGTGCCCCAGGAAAATCCAAATGAAAAACTAATAATGAAGGAGCTGTATCCTTTCTCTTGTTTCTAAATGTTCTCTAATTTCTTACAACCACAGTTCCCAAACTACAAGTATATAAATTTCAGCTAAGTAGAACAAAATGCATGTGAGCAGAATTGTTATTCCAAACAAGTGCTGCTGCTTGCTCGCCATAATTAGACATACTCCCAAAGGGGAAAACATCTCTCCTTATTTTCTTCCAGGAACTCACCTGATGCAATGCACTGCATGTTTCCAATAGATTTTTGCTTTAACCTTTCCGGAATGTTAGTTTCATAAATCTACCAGAAATTTAATTTTTCTCACTTTGCCCAAACTTATCTTGATGCTTCAAAAGTCCACATTAATTTTTAATGGCATCAATCATTTTTTTATTCATGTTCTTTGTGTTATCAAATTATGGGAATAAATTATATTACACATTTGACAAGTTTGTGTACACTTCTGAGAGTATTTGAACAGTTGTTTATGAAACAGGCTGAAAGACAGGATAAATAGACATACAGGTAATTGAACACACACACACACACACACACACACACACACACACACACACACACACACACACACACACACACACACACACACGTGATTTCTCACCTATATTGTTTTGACTGAGAAAAACTAGGTTATTAGTAGACTGTTTTTCTTTTGGTTTGTACAAGTATGATATAACAGATAGCAAGACTATTCACTAAGGAACAGATTCAGAAAGGATGGTATAGAACTGCATATGGCACTGAATTCAGTAATCACTCTACCAATAGTTATAATGCAGATAATAGCCTACTACACTTAGCTTGCCAGCAAAATCTCTCTTCCTAGGTAAGGTAGATATGACAAAGGAGTCTTGATAATAGAGTAAACATCCCTGTAAGTTGAAATTATTTGAAAAAGGATCATAAACAAATGGAAAAGACACTACAGACAAAAAGAAAAAGGCAAGATCATGTGTTTATTATGGAATATATCAGAATACAACCATATAAAAAAAAATGTTGCCTCACATAAACAGTGGAAAATTAAATAAACAATGGACAATAAATATACACATGCCATTAACAGAAAACAAATTTGTGACCGTAACAGCATACAGAAGTACACATAAATATGAATGCCTAAGGGGCCTACTTTGAGTATTTTGCCAAAAAGCACAGGATATGTGGGAAAAAAAAACAACACATATTTATCTATATCTATATCTATATCTATATCTATATCTATATCTATATCTATATCTATATCTATATCTATAGCTATATATATCTGTATCTATGTCTATATCCGTATCTATATCTATCTGTCTATGTAAAGACTGAAAGATATAGATACAGATATAGCTGTATCTACAGAATTCAATTGAAACTTCAGAAAAAAAATCAAAAGCCACAAAGCACATGCTTTAAGAAACAACCTCAGGGCATGGAAAACTCACAGCAGATGGTGTGGTGATACAGCAGTAGCATTGTCGTCTCACAGCAAAAGGTCCCCTGGTTTGATTCTCATCTGGAGTGCCTTCTTTGCAGAATCTGCATGTCCTCCTTGCGTTCGTGTGGGTTTCCTCCCATGTTATAAAGATATGTATCTGGAGTGTTTCTGCCTGGGCCTTCACTGAAAATTGGCTTTTTTCCAAGTTTGATTTTACCAGTTAACAAATGTTAAATAAATAAATGTTTTTTTTGTAGGTGAAAGCCCCCCTTGCATCCCACTTCATATGGGAGTCAGCCCCCAACATACCTGCTACTTAAAAATACCATATATGAGACTGGGCAATAATGAAAGAGGGCATATTACCCACCTCTGCCTTTATGTCAGTCTTGCACCAAGGTTGATTATCTTTCCTGACAAACAAATTAAATATACAGAAAAGCTGCCAACATTTGCATCAGCTGACCAAGTTATCCAGATCCATATATCTATCTCTGTATCTATATCTGTGTGCATGTTTATATACATGCACACATACAATGATGTTGTATGACATGCCACATCACCAACGTAGCAGTAGCCTAAAAATATTTGGGAGTGGAGCATGTGTAAGGAGCAAAGGCAACATACATACTCCCCTAGGAATGGGGGAAATAGGAAACCAGAAAAGGAGATGGTAAGTAGGATAAGAGAAATGATAAAATGGAAAGGATGGTCAGAGGAAAGGACAGCGAGCCATATTTGTAGGGATATATCCCTCTTTTTTTGGAGAAAGTGATAGCTAAGAATTAGGTATATGGAAAATGGTAGTCAGGAGGAGAGTGATATAAAATTCAGAAGACATAGAATAAAACAAGAACATGGAGGTGCAGGACACAGGGTTGGGTCAGACATTTGAATGCAAATATAAAATATATAGGTTTACTATCATTTTGTGATCAAAACAATGTTGAATCTTGAAATAATGAGACCAGAAGATTGCAAGCTGAGAATGTCAAGGACCACAGAAGCAAACAGATGGACTACCTCCAAAAAAGGAAATAACAAATAGGAGCTGTCCAGCACTGAACCCTGAAGTATCCTGCTGGTGACAGGGCTATTAGTGGAGGTGATAAAACTTCCTGGGTCCTGTCTGTGAGCTAGATGGCAATCCAGTTAAGCTTGTAGGGAGTTATGTCCAGTTTGGTGAATTTGTTAACTTTACCCCATGGAGTATTGTACAGAACCCCTTAGCTCAGTCCAAGTAGGTAGTATTCACTGTTTTTACTTCATCCATTGCCCTGGTTAGCTTCTCAAAGAAGTTCACCAGGTTTAGTAGGCATGATCTCTCCCTGACAAAGCCAAACTGTTTGGGTCTTGCATCTGAAGGTTGCCTAAGATTTTGTTGATCATTTCCATGGTAATTTGTTTCATGGTTTTGCATATTAGACTAGTTAGACTAATAGGGCTGCAGTTAATAGATCTGATTGATGGTCCACCCTTGAGAAGTGGGATAACTGTTGTAGCCCTCCTTTATACTAGTACAAAAGCCTGTTTTGAGGCTATAACTGAAAAGTGTGATTGGTCATGTTTCCAGCTATTTAGAAGGCATTCCAGCATACTTTCAAGGTCCACTGACGCTGTGCTTTTGGCCTTAGCAAGCACCACCAGGACCTACCCCTGTTAATAGATGAGGGGTTATGCTGGTAGATATTTCATGGAAGGAGGCAAGGGGGGAGAGGTATGTGAAGTTTGAGGTGAATTTGTCAAATTCACTATGTTGCTCTGCTCAGTGAAGGTGGCACAACTGACCACCAGTTCAGCAACATGGTGTGTGTGTGTGTGTGTGTGTGTGTGTGTGTGTGTGTGTGTGTGTGTGTGTGTGTGTGTGTGTGTGTGTGTGTGTGTGTGTGTGTGCTGCCTTTGGACATAGCTGTAGAAGGCTCTGTGGCTGTCTTTTGCCTGTGTGTCTATTTTGACATTGTAATTGGACTTTTTGGACTTAATTGGTACTCTTAGTTTCCTGTTTAGTTTAATTAAGAGAGCTCCTTTCATTATTGGAGTTGCTCTTCCTGATTTTAGCCATGAATTTTTCAGTTTTCTTATATGCTCTATTAAGTTTAGAATTTTACCAGTGTGATTTGTTTTTAGAGTTTGTTTAGTGCTTACTGCTAATAGGTACAACAGCCACTATACAGCCATTTACATGGTTGTACAGGGACTCTGTGAACAATTCTGCATAGGTTGCTGTGAACTCAGGGTTGGGAGGGGGCATTGGATTTTGGTAAACTCTCACATAATAGGGTGCAACTTGATTTGAATAGTTCCCAAGTGTTACTAGGCTGGCTGGGCTACCAAGATGATTTTTATTTTGAAAGAAGCAGAAAGACATGGCACTGACAGAGAACAGCTCTCTTCCATATTGGTGAGAACCAGGTCTAGTATGTTTGAACCTCTGGTGGGTGTGCGGACTATCTGGTCAAGACTATTTCTGTTAATAAAGTCCTGAAATCATTGTGCCTGTGAGTATGGGGCAGTGTTTGTTTCCCAATCTATAGAAGGGTAAAGTGTCCAATGAAGAGGGTATCTGATTTAATGGTGTCTCCAGTAGGTCTAGGTATGACAAATGGGAATCTAGAAACATAGAGGGTGACCTTGAACTTGCTTGGTATATGACTTTTCTATGGTGATATGAACATAGAAAATTCTAGGGCATCATGCTGTTTAACCAGTGTAAAGTTATGCCTGTTGGCTAATATAAGTTGAGACTCTTCTACCTTTTGTTCCTGTATGTGTAGCTGATGGTCTATATGTGTGGAAGGCACTGAAACTTTGAATTGCTGGAGTACATTTGTCTCAATAATGACACAGATATCTATATTCTCCAGAGTAAGGAGAGCAAGTAGGGTGCAGAGTTTCTTGTTTAGGCTCCTAGAATTGAGTAGTAACACATCTGGGTTTCTTTGGGTTTTATTTGCTGTTTTAGTAGGTTTGTCAATTAAGCACTGCCTAAAAAAGACTTTATGGGGTGGCTAATGTTTTAGCCAATATTTGGAAGCCTATTGGAGACAGGTGCAGACCATCCTTTGCAAATCAAAATGGCCTGTTAAACATGTCCTCCCATGCTGACAAATATTGAATTCCCCTGGAAAGACACCAGAAACTAAGCCAATTATTGAAGTCAGTTATTTGTTTTTCATACTTTGACATCATCCTTGGTGAAGGTAGAATGATGCTCAATACAAGGCATATAATCACCTGACACATATTCAGATAGATCAACAATGTCTGTCTTCATATAGGCAAGGGAAGTATATCTCCAGTTATTAACTCCCACATGGACCATGATAGAATCATACTGGTACCGGTTGGGAAGTGACGAGTGTGTTTGTTTAACTTGATGGATCTTGTCTCCAGAGGAGCAACTACCCTTTATTTTCTCCTTGTTCAGTCTGGTGAGTGGGACATCTGTGTCATACACTAGAGTGCCATATGACAAGAGTCCTGGGTAATGTTTGTCTTAGGATCATATGATCATAGCGGATTACTAGGCTATCGACCCAGAGGTAAGCCTAGCCATTTCAGCCCAATGTAATAACATAGAAGTACTAGTCAATACCCAAGATTGCATTTAGTGATGACTACCCATATCTAGGTGAGTTGTAGGCGCTATCCCCAGTAAGAATTTACGATGCCCCATCCACTCATCCAGGCTTCTCTTGAACAGTGTCATAAAGGTGCTCTCTTTCAAATGAATTGGTAGCCTGTTCCAAAGATGTGACAGTCACTGGGAGATAAATCTGTCCCTCCAGCATGTCCTATTTAAGTCACAGGCCATATTTAAGTCTCTGGAATGGGTAGCCCTAAACCCATTTGATTTATGGATATGCAGTAAGTTCATTAGGTTTGTGTCTTGGGTTGCTCTATAGGCCAAGCATAAGTCTGCCGTAAGAAGTCTATATGATACGGACTATAGTGACAGGGATTTTAGTCGGTCCATGTAAGGAACATGCTCGAGGCCCTTGACCTTCTTTGTTAGAAACCTCTGAGGTATATCTCTTTGCTGCTGGTGCTTAGTACGGTACATATGTAAGGGGCGTTATACTTAATTATGGACTGGATAAGTGCCGAGTATAGGAGAGTTATAACTTATTTTGCTCTCAAGACAATGCCTTTACTAATCAAGTGAAATACACAGAAAGCTTTCCTTACAATGGTAGACGTGATGGTGAAAGTTAAGGTCGCAGTCAACCTGTGATCCCAGTTCCCTTACAACTTCATGGGTATTTAGTGTATTGTTGTTGATTTGATAGTGTGAAGGGACATTGTTTCTGCAGAAGAGAATGATGATGCATTTCTTTGCACTCTGTTTAAGACCATGACTAATACACCAGTTGTTGGTCTGTGTGAGACCCTGCTGGGGTATACTGACTTAATTTGGGGATTCAGTGATTCCACCTAATTTGCAGTCTAAAAGGACATTGTGCCAAAGGGAATGATGATGCATTTCTTTGCACTCATTTTGAGACCACAACTAATCCACAAGTCATTGGTCTGTTATGGGCTTTGCTCCTGGGGCTACACTTGGTGTAGAAGTATATATGGTGTTTGGTGTTGCTTTTGGTGACTGATTTAGAGATTGCTGATTATAGGCATTGGTGTTTATAGGCATAGGAGGTCTCTGAGGTTTCGGAAGATTGATTTTTACTGCCTCAGCATAGCCCGTCCTATGTGTGTGGTGGACACTGTCTGGTTGATGTAGTGTGCATGTTCTTGACAACCTTGTTTTTATATAAGATTTTTGCCTCCAGTGAAATTGTTTATGTGCATCTATTGCATACTGTTTTTTTTTTTTAAGTATTAAATGGCTGCCTGTGTACATGATACTATTACTACATTGTCCATGTGAGCCAAGTTGGCTACAGAGACATTTGAAAATTGCATATCTATGTTGTCAGAACTGGTATTTGGATAAGCTACTGTAGGATATGGACTGGGTTATACAGAGGTCTCTTCAGATGATCTCCTTGAGTTTGGCACCGCAGTGTGTTAGATTCTGCTAAGATTTGACAGTAGTGCTATTTAATGTGCAGATTAGTCTCTCTAAGCTTTTTTCCACACAATTGCTTTATTTTAGGCACACGAAGTTACAGGATTCAGTCCTAAGGGTAGTTTATAGATAATTTTTACTTTCTGGGCATTTGTGACTGTAGGACACTGCTAAAGTCTTGATGTAATAACAGTAACCTGGGGATTCAGTAAACTCTGTGTAGGCTTCTCGCAAAGCCTACATGGAGTTTATGTGTCTGCATGTTAAGCAGCAGTGCTAATTACATATTCATGCTGTGCACTGCATCTAAATGTGAACAAGTGAGGTTTCATGACTTGCAACAGTGTTGCCAGCCAGGAAACCGTGTAAAACAATGTGGACAGCAGTAGACATGTAAACCTGTTTACCTACCGGCAAACTAGGCCTGCAGGACTGGGCAGAATGTCGCAAAGATTACCACAGTGAATAATATAGCAATGTGTAAAGGCCAAACACTTTACATGAAAGTGTATACAGTGCAGGGTATTGTGGAATCCAATTTCAGGCAGGGACTATATCAGTTCATCGAAACGTCTGAAGGTCGAACACCATATGTTCGAACTTCAAACCAAGAGCTGCAAAAACATTGAAGTCTTAAAATAGTGATTTTTTTCCCAGGGAAAAAAATTAGCTGTTCCAAGAAACACACACGCAACACAAACACACCAAAACAACATCAATCCACACACATACACTCAAAATCCTACATCTAACCCTACACTAAACTGTACATACACTACTACCTATCCCCTTACCTTAACCCAAACCCTAACCCTAAAGTCCATCACTATCACACACTCACCTGACCCACACCCTAACCCTAACTCACCTATCCCGCCTTAACCCTAAAGTCTTTCATTATAGCACATCCACCTCACCCGCGCCCTAACCCTAACTCACCTAACCCGCGCCCTAACCTTAACATCCACACAATCGCACACTTACCTGAACCCAACCTGCAACTTCCCACCACAGTCCTAATACCCGTGAAGCCACAGAAATGGCCCACTGAATTCTTTCCCTGGGAAAGAATTTGGTGGGCCACGGCTTTGTGATTACCAGTGTTAGAACTTTACAGTTCGAACATCTGGTATTCAATATTCAGCCGTTTCGACGGACTGATATAAACCCTTTCAGGCATGCTGAACAAAAATTGTATAAATGATCTGTAACAGTACATAGACTGCCATTTAAAATAAACAGTTAGGGGAAGTGTGTGTATTGAACAGGAACACATAGATGAATTGCAGGAATGAACACAGGGAAAGGACAGGTGAAACATCTTAATGTACAGCAGATGACGGCATGTTAATGAAGACAGTTGCAGAAAAAACACTAATCACATATCAACATGATACAGTATGGACTGCACAATAAATGTATATTATGTAAATGTCACACAAGGTGACAAGGTGACATAACAATGGAGAAGACTTCTTTGTGATATAAGTATTCTGATATGAATAATGGAGAGGGCAGCTATGAGGGATGTTATATATAATAGGAGTTAGGTGCATATTGTGAAGCTTTGCAAAATGAGTGGCCTAAATATGACTGCAATGTCAGCAGAGGTCTCTACCAAGTGGGACACAACATTACAGCTCATGGACATCAGTAAACTGAAGCCCAGACAATCATGGACAATATCAGAATAATACCAGCAGCAATCCTATGTCTCTGACACAACATATGTGATTGTGAGTGATCACAGACGGTTCTGCATGAACACACTTATACAACTACTATGAGATGTCAGCAATCTATGAGAGTAATCAAGCACACCACCCTGACACTGTAACATCTGCTGGAGGTGTTAGGAGGGTCACTGCTATACCTGTATGTGACATTATGGTCAATCCAGGCAAGTTGCCAGGAGTGCACTGCATATATATGGCACAATCCACAGAGTCTAGAATATATCCCATGCCTTCAATGCTGGCAAACAGCTATGTATGTACTGTGTGCATCAATGAAACAGGTATTACACATGCATCTGATATAACACCTTGATGGTGGTTCCACACAATCAGACAGTAATGTCTATGTATCAAAAAGAATACCTAGGTATGGCCAGTAATATGTGTGGGAGCTCATTGTGGCAAAGGTGGTTCACTTGAGTTATGCATCCCTAGAAGATGTGTAGGGAGGTACTTGAAGAAGGGTGCATTGTACTCACTTATTGATGTGATGAAGGCTGTGAACTATGTAAATATTATGGCCTTTGATGTGGATGTCTTGCATATACTCAGGAGTTGTGTTACATACAAGAGAGTAGTCACCAATGTGGGCACATGCTGGTGGGCGTTCTGCATACCATCTCCCTCAGTACATAGGCCACATGCCACTGGTCTGCTCATAGTGGTGTGCTGTCTACATTACTATTGGGCTGTACATTTGCTTTCATCACGTAATAAATCCTCCCCATGATGTTGTTTCATCTCGTGTGTCTTCATAGCTTTGGCATCAATTTTTTGTGTGTGTTGGGACTGTCTGTATTATACTATTATCACAGTTGTATTCAATGATTTCCACAATTTGCAGTCCTCCAGGCAGCTATTTAGACACAGGATGTGTATGTCAATCTTGATGTCTGTGACTTAAATAATGGATGGGAAATGGCCTAGCACACAGCCCTGACTTACGGATCTATTCACTGGAATTGAGATCTAGGTTAGTTAACACACTTGAACATATTCAGATGTCATGTATATGATCCAGTGGTCTACCCACTTGGTGATATAGGTGTTTATGGCCACTTGTGACAGTGTTTCAGTAATACCTCAGTGTGGATTTGTGTCAAATGCCTTGGCCTAGTCAACTTCTGCAGGATGATAATGTTGTCATCATGCATGCTCTTCATGACATTCTTGTTGACATCTAACAGATGTAACATACATGGATGTAGCATGAACAAATCACACACTTCTTTTGCACACAGTCGGGATATTAACAGTGTCCATTTAGAAAAGGTCCATGATGACATGTTGATCTACCTCACAAATGAGGAGAGTCAGGAAATGTCTACACATGCATGCATCAGGTAGTCCTCCCCCCACTCAGATGAGTGCATGTTGATGTACACCCTTCTAGGGGAACATATTCCAATTAGAGGCTATATTGAAGTTTGGATCCAACCATGTCTGGTAGGTCTATGTTCTGAGTCACGCTATAGATAATCCATGACATTGTTACAGCCCACTGATTTTGCGTTGTTAGGCACACAGAGCACACAGATGTGCCCTTCTGAGCATAGAAGGTAGTAAAGTTAGAATGTATACTTTGAGTGACTGACAGTGGTGACAGGGGAGTGACTTATGAGACAAACAGTCAGCTAGCACATTGTCTATTTCTTCCTGTTTGGTATGTCTGGTGGCATCCACATGCACATCTGTGCTTAGGTGTATATTCCACTTACCAATTTTAATTGTATTGGAATAAATGAATGTGAAAAGACCTACAAATACAACCATGGTCATTCATCACATTCCACACTTCTGGTACTATGCACACAAGTCATACAGCTGTAACAATGTCATGAATTTAACATCAGTTACACAGCAAATGCCTAAATGTGTTTCATGGGAAATGTGTGCTTGAGCAGCCTGATGCCATAGCAGGACACATTACAGATCAACTAATTGTGGCTCATACAGAACATTTCATGGCACAAATGGTAACAATCACACAATGATGCTGCTGAGCCCCTCAATAATACTTGGTTCTAGCAACACAACTGCCTATACAATGAATTCTTCAAGGTTGTAATTGTATAAAAAATGTGATACATCGTTGTATATATTACAGGTTAACAACATGTATATGAGACAAGACTTATATAACCATTAAAGTTGTATGATTTTATATTGATCTGTGCCACAGAGCATTTAATGATAGTATGCAGCACTTGGACACCTATGCCATACTGCAATTGTCACTATGAACTGTGTCTATGGCTGACCTGCTCCACTACAACACATCTTAATATGCCAACAATATACATACACGTGTATCATACCATGTCACTCATGTCATTCAACAAGTACTGTTATGATTCTGTCATAGTTCATGTTGGGGGTGAATTAATTGAGATGTTCCTCTCTGAACTATATGAAGAGACACATAACTGAGCTCTCACATTATGCATCCTAGGGCAGGAATGACTGTAGCCCTAAGCGGCATTCTACCTTCACCCATGATAATGCTTTAATGTAAACAAAAAATGATGTACTTCAAAAATTGGCTTAGCTTCTGATGTCAGTCCAGGCGGATCCAGTATCTCTCAGCCTGGGCTTACATGATTGACAAGCCATGCTTCTTTGCCAGAGATGGTCTGCACCTCTGTCCTCTAGGCTGTTGGATACTGGCAAAGGAGTTTGCCTCCCCATAGTGCCTTTGATAGGCGATGTCAAGGCAACAAAGTTTCCAACATAACAAAATCCACTGGAGGCAAATTGAAAGTTCTGCTGCTTAATGCTAGGAATCTCAACTTGGCATTGCACTGGAGGAAATTGCCAATCTGTTATCTGACAGATTTGGCACAAACTTCAAACCTCTGGCCCCACTGGCCATACCCCAAAGCATACCAGACACTAGTCTCCCTGCCTAGTATCTCTAGACATCAGGTCATATCTGTGCTCTCCAAGGCTAATCAGCAGTAATTCCCTTGCACAAAGGCAGCCCATCACACAACCCTGGGAACTATAGACGTATAAGTCTAACCAGTCTCATCTTCAGGCAATGGGAAGAATCATTTGGACCTTATCAACAAGGACATAGGTGAACTTCAAACTCTAGACCCAAGCCAATTTGGCTTTAAGAGTAGATCATGCTTAATAAACCTAGTAGACGTCTTTGAGAAAGTCACCAAAGCCCTGGATGAAGGTAAGACAGTGCATACTGCCTATCTTGATCTGGTCTAGAGTTTTGACACAATGCCCCTCTCAGGTATCATTGAAAAACACTCCCATCTGGGAATTAACCCTTACATCACTAGATCATTAGCCAATTGGCTCACTGACAGAACACATTCTGTCAAAGTTGGTGACTCAACCCCTACCAGTAGAGCCATCACCAGTGGCATACCACAAGGATCTGTGCTGGGCCTTTTACTTTTCAGAATCTATTTCTCGGATGTCCAGGCTAAAGTATACAGCCTTTGGCTTACCAGGTTTGCTGATTATTATAAATTGGATGCAAACATTGAGTCTACCCATGTTGTTAACATATTACAGGAGGGGCTAACACAGAAAAATGAATGGTGCCAAAGCTATGCGGTTTAAAAATAAATGCAAAAAAGTGGCATTATTTTTGCCTTTTGCAAAGTGTAATTCACCATTAATTACAGCATTGATAGCACCCCTCCAAAGTTAAACCCATTAGTGCAAGACCTGGGAACACAGGTAGATAGCAATCTGAACTTCGACCACCAAGTTTCCACAGTGGTAATGACAGCCCTCCACTTTATGCACCTCATAAGGCAGGCCATCGTATCCAGGTCTGAGGATGTTATAACACTACTGTACTCAAACCTCATCAGAACACTAATAGAGTAAAATTATCCCTTTTGCCTGTACCTCACCAGACACCTGCAGCAGCTGGAGGGAACAAAGAGGCTTCTCAACAAGCAAGCACAGAGCCTAAAATCATGTCATAACTAACATGAATAGAATTAAATCCCTGTCACTACTCTGTATGATATAGGATGAGGTGACTTGTGCTTGGCCAACAGGCCAGTGTCTGACCCTGCTCCGATGGAAATGCTACATATCCGCAAATCTAATGGCACAATAATAACTTGCACTGGGGAACTTAACCTAGCATGTGACATTAACAGAATGTGCTTGAGAGACAGCTATAGCTATTGACATCAGCAGAGTCTGGTTAGAAGAAGATGGTAATAGCAGTATCCCACTTGCACACACACACACACACACACACACACACACACACACACACACACACACACACACACACACACACACACACACACACACACACACACACACACACACACACACACACACACACACACACCAGTTTACTGCAGTGAGAAAATAAACCCTACTTAAGTACACCAACTAGAGACCTCTGTATTTAATGCAAGCCCCACAGTACAAGTCTAAATTGTAGAGTGTCAGACAACACTTTATCAGCAGTGCTAGCAGTGTCCGACATGCTGGTGTAAAATGATTTTGCTAATTTCAAGCAAGTGCACAAACACACACACACACACACACACACACACACACACACACACACACACACACACACACACACAGATACACACACACACACACACATACATACACACACACACACACACACACACACACAAACACACACACACACACACACACACACACACACACACACACACACACACACACACACACTAGTTGACTGCAGGAGATTAGAAACATTACTTTAAGCATACAGACTAGAAAATACAGTACTTAACACAAGCACTACTGCACAAGGTTGACTTTTGCAAGGCTGCAGGATAATTCATCATCATTGGACATTTGATAGAAAGATGTTTGGAGGCCTGCATGAAATGGATGTGTAGGCATGTCCAGCTGTCAAAATATTGATTATAGTGATGACTGCTGGATACACAATTATAATCTTCTGACTAAAATTTTAAGCCCCCATAAACCCTGAGAGCACTGTTGCCTATGCATTATCATCTTTCTTTCACCAGACATTGAATATGTCATCACTTAGAAAGTGTTGTACGACACTCTGCAAGTCATACTTGTGTAGTGCTGCTTGCACTAAATACAGAGGACTTTAGTCAGAAACCCTATACAAGCATGTTAATATCTGCATATAGGCAGCTGTACCCACCAGGAAGTAGGCAGCTAAACCTAGCAGCAAGAAGTGCAGAACTAACTCAAAAACAAACCACCCTGGTGGAATCACAAAAGCAATAGGCTATATAACAGAAGGAAGAAAATCATGGCATAATTAAGAGGTTCAGCACTCAACAGGATAAACTCACTCACATCAAACTAAACAAACAACTAAGAGGACAAAGAAATTCCACCAAAGCCAGGTTTTAGTTAAATTTGGCCTCCCAGGCCAAGGACAACCACAAGGCATTCTTTAGCTATGTCCACAACCTCAAAGACAACACACACTTACAGAGCTCATCATAAATCAAGCCACCTATGCTGAGCCAGAAGATATAGCAAACCTCCTGGCTGATAAATTCAGCTCCAACTTTACCCCTCTCTCTCCCTCAACCTTCCATCAGGAAATACCATCAAATATAACTGCCCCTGCTATCACTAGATAACAGCTCCTTAATACTCTTTCTAAGGCCAAGAACATGGCATCAATGTGCCCAGACAATATCCTAGGATGCCTTCTAAATAGCATGCAACATATTCTATTAGGTCCTTTGAAAGTGACATTTAACTGTAGCCTCCAAACAGGCTTTGTGTATCATGAAAGAAGAACAGCAACAGTCATCCCTGTGCACACAGCTGGGCCATCTAAAGACCCTGGAAAATACAAACCCATAAGTCTCACCAGTCTTACATGCAAAGCCATGGAAAGAATTATCAAGGAAATTATCAATAATTATATAGTAAACCTACAGACACTAAACCCAACTCAGTTTAATTTCATTAAGGTACAGGTCATGCCTTCTCAACCTGTAGACTTATTTGAGAAGGTCACCAAAGCAATGTATGAGGGCAAAATGGGTCACACTTCCTACCCTGATCTGGCCAAAGTGTTTGACACAATACCCCATTCAGGCGTTATTGACAAACTCAAGAGGTTAGGTACAAACACATATGTCACCCAGTGGATAGCCAAATGGCTCACAGACAGGACCCAGTAAGTTAGAACTGGGGATACCACTTTTAGAAAGAGGCCAGTCAAAACAGAATCCCTCAGGGATTGGCCATGGGACCACTCCTTTTTGGCATTTACTTCTCTGAAGTCAAGGCCAATGTCAATGGTCAATGGCTAGCTAAACTAGCAGATAATTGGAAAGTAGGAGCAGTCATTGAATCCCACACTGACACAAATTTGCTGCAGGAAAGGCTGACACAGACAAACAACTGGTGTCAGAGCCATGGACTAAAACTAAATTCCAAGAAATGCATAATGGTATCCTTTGGGAAGTCATCAACCCCTGGTAACTATCTTATTGACAACACACCCGTTAGAGTTGACAACTCATAGACAGCAATCTAGCTTTTGATAATCATGCATCTACAGTAGTAAGGAAATAATTCAATGTTGTGCAACTTATAAACAAAGGTATGGCATCTAGGTCCAAGGAAGTCATTTTGCCACTATATTCAGTATTCATCAGATCTATCATTGAGTACAGTGCCCCCCTTAGAATGTATCTAGCCAGGCATATCCAACAATTGGAATATCCACAGAGGTTCCTCACTGAAAGAATACAGGGAGTATGTAAAATGTTCTATGCAGACCACCTCAAGGCCCTATCTCTGTATTCTGCCTCCTATAGGCTGTTGAGAGGAAATCTATGCCTGGCTTACAGGGCATTGTTAGACCTCACTCTAATGGATCTCCTGAATATCCACAAAACAAGCAGCATCAGTATTACCTGTTCTAAAGACTTAAACTTTACCTGTGATATAAATAGGATCTATTTGAGACAGATATGTATCTCAGAGACTACCACATCTCTGGAACAGGCTCGCCATCAATGTTAAACAGAGTTCCTCCCTAACCTAATTCAAATGTAACTTGGGCAATTGGACAGGGAACAGGAAATTCATCCCTGGCTTGGGACCTATGTTTCTAATGGACACAGGCAACATGCAAATAATTAATTCCCAGGCCCCGGCTTGTAAATGTTTACTCTCCACAAGCCCCAGCTTAGACTTATCAAGGGTACCAGAACTTGTCAGGGATTTTGAATGAATGGCTAGGCTTAAAAAGGCCCTTGTGGTTGTTAGCCTAGTAAACACCTATGAACTAGGCAGACAGACAGACACCAGATGACTGTAGTGAGATTAGAACCCCTATTAAACACACAGATTTGAAAACTCAGTAATTAATGCATGTACCACAGCACAAGTCTGATTTTTATAAGGCTGTAGGTCTATTTATTGTGGATGACATCAGCATTGGATATTTAAAAGAAGATGTTAGGACTCCTGTCTGAAATGGATAGCTGCCATGTACAGCTGCCAAGATATTAAAGTTCTGCATGTTACCAGATTGATGTGTGTGCAAAGTGTAGCATTTGCTGTTGTGTTTCCAATGTGTAGGTATACTTTGAGACAGCTTTACAAACTATATGCCAACAGCTGTCCATATTACTACAAGTATTTGAAAATCTGAATGTACATTGTCAATATAAAGCTGTGCATGGTATATAACAGCATTTGTTATTTATTTCTGTAGTGTGGTTGATATATTTGTGATCAAATACTGAGAGACCAAGTTTGCAGTGTAAATATGAGTTATTTTCTTAAAAGATACATTCCCTTTGTGTGTTTGTATATACTTTTATGGCATGAAGACTACATAAACAATAAACATAAGTAATACACACTAATATAAACGTTTAATAGCGTACTGCCCAGCTGCTAGTTTGGGTGATCGATTGCAAATTGTTTGCTCATGCGAGATACACATTTCTACTGCTTTCCCTGGTTAAGTGTAGTTAAGCGTTGAGCAAACACAAGCCTCACTGATAAAATTATGTCATTTCTGAGCACTTAGTGTATGAAACACACCAGCTGCTTATCTGACTCTGTGGCAGCAGGTGTAAATGCATTGCCACATTTCTTTTGGAGCCCAGATGATATAGAGATTGAATCCAGGTGTAACTAATAGTTTTAAATATGAATTTCTAATGCAATGAAATAATTCTTTATTTTGCATTCACTGTGTGTTACTTTAGTGCAGCCTGTTTAAGTGACATTGTGAGGAGGTAACAATACCAGTGAAGAGCTATTTACCACCACTTTGCATTGGTGTGCGATGCTAAACTCCGTGTAAACACAGAGGAAAAAAATTGAAAGGCTCCATTGCTTTTTTTTTTTTTTACTTATGTGTGTTGTGTGTGATTCTATTTTTGACCAGATTAAAGATATTAAAATGGGGAAAAAGGGTAATTGATGAAATGTGGGGCAAGCAGGGGGAAGAACAAAGAGAAAGCAATATAAGAATATGCAGGAGGGAGGTAGAAAAGTAGCATAGCAATCCACTTCTTCAACAGTGTAACATGAAAATATGGTACAGGATATTAGCTGAATTTGGACTGTCACCTCAACAAAGAGGAGAGCGAACAATGCAATCGTTTTGTATAGCTAATTGGACCAAATCAAGTGTGTCATGAAGATAACGTGGAAAATGGAGAGCTATGTATGGGACAATAATTATTTTGTGGGATAGTTGCCCATTTTTTTAAACTTCAGTAAGAGATGAATGTTGGGTAAGGGAGGTAGGTATTTCTGGGTCAGGTAAGTAGGGTAGATGAGAATGCAGATGCAAATAAACAGGATAAACAAGACAAGATACAGGGATGGTGAGGGACACAAAGGTTTGGGGACACCATGATTGGGGTGAGGGTGGGGACAACAGATGCCTATGTCCATCAAACACAATGGCACAGTGAGAATCTAGTCCTCACCTGCAGGACTGTCATCACTGTTCCCTTACTCTACTGGCTCTTGGAGAGGTTGAAATTTTCTCCTATGGAACATAAGGGAGAGTAGCCTCCCCATCCAGCATAGGCATGCACCAATGGTGCTCTGGTTACACCTTTCCAACAACCCTGGTATCTCCAGGCAGGTGATAAAATCCCCACCACTACCAGTACTCATGGAGGGTACCACAGCACCACCTGCCAGGGCAGTGTTACTTGACTGTTCATGTAGTGCAGGGGTAGCAGAGGTAATATGATCAGGTTGGTCCCAGATGTGCTTGGTATCAGTGCCAAAGCTGGTGGAGTGGGGGAACACTGAGCCACTGTGGTCAGCCTACCTCCCTGTGCTGTAAAGTGTTTTGTGATTTGTTAGGGATGGATGACATGGAAATGTTTTGATGACAAATAAAAATGAAAGACATTAGGGTGGGGGATAGAGAAAAAAAAGAGATGCAATTAGTACTATCATATGTGACATACAATGCATTTTCACAATAATAAAATATTTTATCTGAACTTTTACCCTTAAGTATACTTCTTAACAACTATAAACTATAAATAATGATTGCTCAAAGTAATCCTTGCAATGTGCATATATTGCACATATGCTTGGTCCAATTATACAGATTAAGTTAACAGCAGAGCATTTATGCCACTTGTGTAAAAATTAATTTATGTAATATTTTTTAAAGGATTTTACTTAAGGTATTTGAACCCACAATGTCTGACTACAGTCTTGTACTTGACTCCTACAGTTGGCTAGTGTTACAGATTGAAGCATGCCTGCTTGCTTTACAGTCATGATATGCATGCTTACTTTGCCACAACTGTATAGAAAATAAATAAATGTAAAAGCTACAATAACACTTGTATTATGCAGCATACATACCCCTTGTTTCCCTCAGTCTCTGTAGACATTCAGCATGGGCCTCTCTATTCACCATAATCTCTGCATTGGCTGTGGAATAAGGAGAAGAGACCAAGAGAAGAGCACTATGCATACCAGTCTTGCCTATATGCAGCTTTCTGTCTATTATAAGTTCTCTTTATAATATACTTACACAAATGTGAGATGTTACCAGTGTTGAACTCATTCGGCAACTGGTTGATTGTATTCCTCTTGCACCCTTTCAGGTCATTAAAGTGATGCCTACATTTTTCTCCAGTGTATGGAGTGCCAGTCACAATGGAAACAGCCTTGGCCAGAATATTCCAAGCCTCAAACTTGTACAAGGAGGTGGTGTAGTCCCCTTGCAAAATCCTTCAGCTGTGGTGCTTTACAAGGAGTCCATTGAAGATTCTAGACTCCTCAACATCCTACCTCTGTGACCAAAAATTGGACAATTTCTCTTCTACCACCAAACATGTCCAGCCAGGGAGAACAGAAATAGCTAAGAATTATTGCCCACCAATGCATGTTATTGTATTTCTGGTAATGTGCAAACCTGAACAATAATGCCAACCATGTTTGCACAATGTAAAGTGGAGAGCAACAGTGCCAAACAGAGAGGAAAGCAGTTTTGGAATCTGGATGGTGAATCTGACACTTGGCATTAGTTTGAGGCTTGTTTGCTGCTGTAACTTTTAAATAGTTTAACTTTGCAGACATGTACTGGGGCATACATTTCATGACCTGACACATTTTTGGTTTGGCTTTATACACAGATAAAATTGATTTTTACAATGTGGTATTCAAACCTATGCATAGGAGTCAAAACATATTTTCCACTGTGGTGGTTTTCCATCCTTGCCACTGAAGAAGTGCTTCTTAGATGTACTCATGAATTATATATAAATACACATAACAGACTGAGGGGTTAACCATGTTTGTGCATGACCTGACAAGGTCCTGATATATACTTTCATGTGTGTATGAGACTTTTTGAAGTCTGAAGGCCATCCATTGGTAAGATACCACAATTATAATTACAGAAACATAGTAGTCAGTATACCTTCAGTCATACATATAATTCATATGAGCTCCACAACTATACATACGTATTGCTATTTTTATTTATAATTATGTTTATTTTTTATGTCATATTTAATATAAAGTGAAATAGAACAACAGTAAAAATATTTGGAATTGTCTGTATTAGAACCCAAGACCATCCGTACTGCAGCCCTATATTTACACCTGCTGCCAGATAAATAGGTAAGTAACGGTTGTATATTTTCCTATTCATTATTAACATCTGTGTGTGGACCACAGCAGAAACATGCTAAGTGTGTTTGTACCATGCACAACATACTTGATAGAAAGCACCCATTTTAAAATTGTCTAATATCTGCTTCCTGTCAGCAGGTGTTGGTGAAGATTACTAACTGCTGTGTAACATTGCTAAGTGATGTGTGATGGAAAAAAAAGATGCAACAATATATCTTTCTTGAACTTGAGAACGTCTGCATCCAGTCTGCAGGTGCTCATTCAGTTTCTTGTAGTTTGTGCAATGGTAAATGTAGCATAAATGAGTTAAGCAAAGCTAAACTTGTTTTAGGCTTATGAGCAGTGCTTATTAGGTTTAATCCTTAAAAGACTAAGGTGGGATTTCAACCCTGATCTACAGATATTATAAGCTGTGTGGATCAACATGTTTAGCAGCTGCACTATACACACAGGTGATTTACAGGTGCAGTTGATGTTTTGGTTATCAAAGAAGTACATTATATGACATTTATTGTGTTTACCTGTTTCCTGTTTTTACACTAAGCAATGCACTGTGCAAATACTGGCATTAAAAAAACAATTAAAAAAATCTATAAAATAAACAACACTACAAAATATATGTTAGTACATATGAAGGATATTTACACAAGTCTGGGTTTGAACTCTCACAACAATGAACCTTCAAGGCACAGCAAGGTTGTCTTATCCCTCTTTGTCACAGAAGCAGCTTTACATCACAGAATGAAAATCATTATGCAATACAAGCAAGTCCAAAACCAAATGCAATATTAACAAGACACATAGGTTCATAGGTTTATAGGTTCATACTAGGCTATCTGTCCTAGGGCATTTATAAGCCTAGCCAGAGTGTGTTTGGCTTTCGCCACCCATTTTAAATGAATTTTGCTATGCCCTTTTTTGAGGTTAGTATACTGTGCCTCTGTCTAACAGTGACACAGAAGTGATACCCGGGGTAAACCTACGATCTCCCATCCACTCATCAAGATTCCTCTTGAAGAGAGTCAATGAGGGACTCTGCCTAACCTGGACTGGGATTTTATTCCAGAGTGAAGGGAGCCTCTGGGTTATGAATCTGTCACTCCAGCATGTCCTATTTATTTCAGTGCTGAGGTTCAAGTCTCTCGAGCACATAGCTCAATGGGATTTGGATTTTCTGAGGTGCAGCATGTCCATTAATTCCAGGTTGGACATGGCTTTATACGTCAGGCACAGAACGGCTCTGAGCAAGCGGTATGCCACTGAGTAGTGCTGGAGTTTCTTTAACTGGGCAGCATATGGCATCTGTTTGAGTCCTTTGATCCTCTTGGTGAGGTACTTTTGGGGTCTTTCCAGTTGCTGCAGGTGTCTGGTAAGGTACATCCCAAAAGGGGCATTGTACTCAATTATGGGCCTGATGAGGGATGAGTAAAGAGGCACAATGACCTCCCCTGATCTAGATGTGAATCCCTTCATGATTAGGTGGGCTATATAAAATGTTTTTCTAACCACTTTGGCCACGTGGTTTCCAAATGAGAGATTGCTATCAACTTGGGTCCTCAGGTCCCTAATTACTTCTTCTGTACTTAATGGATTACCACCTATGTGGTAATTTGTGGGCACTTTGTTTTTGCCAAAGGGGATAACTATGCACTTTTTGGCATTTAGCTTGAGGCCATGGCTCTGGCACCAGTTGTCTGTTTCTATGAGGTCCTTTTGTAGGATGCTTGTGTCAGCTGGAGAGTCGATTATGGCACCTAGTTTTCAGTCATCTGCGAACATGGTCAGCCACAGTCCTTCTGTGTTGGCTTGTACCTCCGAGAAATATATACGAACAAGAGAGGTCCCAGGACTGAGCCTTGTGGGACGCCACTTCTAACTGGTTTGGAGTCTGACATGGCTCCAGTAATTCTAACCATGTGGGTTCTGTCCTTGAGCCAGTTTGCAACCCATCTAGTGACATAGGGGTTTATATTTAAGCTGGTGAGCTTATCTATAATGCCCAAGTGGGGTATTGTATCGAAGGCTTTTGCAAGGTCCAGGTAGGCTGTGTGGACCACCTTCCCTCGTCAATGGCCTTGGTGACTGTTTCAAAGAAATCGACCAGGTTTAAGAGGCAGGATCTGCCCTTAACAAAGCCAAACTGGGTAGGATCCAGTGTCTGTAGGTCCCCACTATCTTTATTTATGAGGTCCATGATGATCCTTTCCATAGCTTTGCAGACCAAGCTAGTCAGGCTTATGGGGCGATAGTTTCCAGGATCCATTGAGGCACCACCTTTGTGGAGAGGGACCACTGTTGCTCTACGCCACTGTTTGGGTACATATCCTGTAGTAAGGCTGAGTTGTACACTTCTGAGTTGTTTATACATGTATTACTTTCAGATGTGGTGCAATGATTGATCACACAAGCATTTATGACTATTGTTTGCAGAAATGCCGCTCTGTCTTATCTCTTTGTGATGTTCATTCTTGTCTTATCTAAATAGTAATCTGAGACATGCAATCTGTAAGGCATTTTGTATCATTGTCCTTGAAATGTGTGATAATATTAAATGGCAATAATAAAAACACTTTTCAACAAATGCAAGGGAGGTTGGATTTCACTGAACAGAAACTGTGAAATGTATGCTGCTTACTTACATTTAAAACCTTGATACAATTACTTCTACACAATGCAAGTCTGACCTGGCAGACACACCTACTGGAGGTAACGGAGTTTCAATTGCTGTTGTGCTTTTCATCTCCCTACCGGTAATCATTCACTGTTGTAATTCATTGGCAACAAACACTGAGGGAGTGCTTGCACTATGTTTACGTTTGCTACACAGAGCCACAATTTTGGGATTCAGCAATTCTAATGTGTTCACAAATCATCTGCATCTTCGCTGTGCTCACAGGCCTGAATCTACACTATAAAAAGGTAACTGTGTAGCTAGGGAACTTGAAGGTGAGGAGACTTGTTTATGTGGATAGCACAGAAGAAGACTGTTATTGCTATGGATTTATCTGCATAGAAGACAAGTGATCTTGATAATGTCAGATTGCATTTTTCAGTTATATACTGGATATGCTCACGTCACTAGGAAGATATATATATATATATATATATATATATATATATATATATATATATATATATATGTATGTGTGTGTGTGTGTGTGTATATACATTAGAAAATGCTAAATTTATCTGTATTTACTTCTTAGAAGTTTACTGATGGCATAGGCATTTTTGTGCCAGAGCATTTTACTTTCTCAGATGCACAGCCTTTTTTAACTTTTATCACAAATGTTAATGCTACAACTGTTTTCTGTTTACACTCTTTTATTCTTATTTCAGTAAAATGTAAATGTCCTGTAATTGTTAATAAATCAGGGGTGTTAGCCTTCTAGGATGGCCCATAGACACCTCTAGGGGAGTGCTCACTGGCAAGTTACTGCATAACATTTGTAGGATCCCGGATGCTGATGCCTGTGACATCCCTGACATGTGAGCTGTTGGTCTCAGGAAGGTTCCAATAGCTACACATACCTTGGTCTCCACTGGTATTGCTTCCCCTCGGTTTGCTATTGCTCTAAATTGAGGACGATAGAGGTTGCAGAGTTCCTGTAGTGTGTCTCTATCCACCCTGTAGTGCTTTATAATTTTCACCTCATGCAGACTAAGAAAAGTTAGACAAGGTCTAAAAACTCTTTTCCTTCTTGGCCCTGGCCTTTTAGCAGCAGGAAAGACATGGGTCTGCTGCACATGCACATGAATAAGAGCAATAGCAGTCCCTAACATACTTTCTATGGAGCTTAGTATCTATGGTTGTATTCCAATAAGTTTTGGAATATGGAGAAAAAACAGCACTGAGTCTACATGGTTGTTTTATAACTTGTTAAATAGTCCTTCCATCTTGGATTGGTTGCATAGTATATACTTCAGTTGCTTATGCTATAATTAGCATGCTGCTTACTGAATACAAAACTGTGCACTATCATGTGTCCTTCTCACCACAACACACTCACAGTTTTAATGGCCCATGAAGGATTTATTGGATTTGCACCCAAGAAAGATTGCTTATGAGTACAATACTACAACAAACCTGCCTTGACAAGGCAATTTCAATTATTAGGGACCTTTAGAGCGATTTAAAGGCAAAATCAACAAATAAAGCAGTAACACTCTAAATAGTTAACAGAAGTGCAAAACAATAAAATAAATCTTTTATCTGCCAAGGACTGAGCAGTATTAATTCAGAACTCCCTCAGAGTTTGACTAGGGTGCCAAGTATATGGGGTCTGAAGGAAATGATAAGGGAACAAGTAAAAAGGGAGGTTTACTCTAATGCTATACCAATTTTGTTATGGAAAACAATAGGTATAAAAGTAAATAAATAAGTTACACAATATACAATAACAATGAAAGAGGGGAGAGAGGGACTTTGGAAGTCAGATTACTAAATCGGGCAGAAGCCAGAGACACAGCCTAACTCAAGTCTTCTGGTTAGAATTTCAAAAACGTTTAGCTTAATGACTCAGCAGAGGCTAAAGGGCAGACTCAAAGAAAAGGGGAAAAAACAGTAGCAGGGTAGACAGAAAGGCACTTTAATATAACTTTACGTAGGCATGTTCAACTATAAAAAATGCTGAAGCAAAATCTGGAGCAAAATTCAAAATACTGCCACTTCTGCGATCCCACCACAGATTAGTGGAATAACACTTTTAGCATCTATATATACGGGTACAAAAAGTACTGAATCACAAATCCTGAAGCAGAATTCACAATACTGTCATTACTGCAATCCTACAACAGATTAAGGCACAAGGAATACTGTACTAAATGCCTAAAAGAGGTTCAAATCTGGCAGTAGATGACAATCCAGCCATAACTGTGAAAGAAGCTACAAGACTCTCCAGACATGAGCTCAAAATACAAAAAAAAAAAAAAAAAAAACAACAAAAAAAAAAAGCTACGTTTGGCATGTGTCGTATGCTAAAATCTTGCAGTAACACACAATCATCACACTACTACAAATGAAGCTACAAGACTAAGGTCCTAGAACAAACTAGAAAATGCAAACTGATAAATAGACAAAAAGCAGAAAAATACAAGAAAGTCTTGCCACACAGGTTACTAGAACTGAAACTTAAAATATTTAAGTAGAATTTAAATAAAAAAGCTTGTCACATCTCTGAGTCCTGAACACACAATTCCTTTTTAGAGGTGACCCAGGAGCAATGTTTGGTTAAGTGACACAACAGCCAAATAAGGTCAGTGGAAATCAAACCATGTACCACATGAATTACAGGTCCCAGCCTTAACCCTCTGCTTTGATCATAGGATCAAATTTCTTGGGTGTATATGGGAACATTGAACCGGCAATATATTGAATACCGTTACATCAAAATGCTTACATCGAAACGCATAACATCGAAACATCAAAACTCACTCATATGTGGAGTGAATGTTAAAAACAAATTACTACATGCAGGGGGCAAGACCCCCTGCATCCCCAAGACCCCCTGCCACTTAAATATTCCACTCCGGGGATTGCACTTCAGTGTACTACAGTGCGGAAATGGAACATTTCCGTTTCCTGCACTATAGTGTGATCTCGGAGTTGGTATATTTAAGTAGCGGGGGTGTGGGGGATACAGGGGGGCTTGCCCCCCTGCCTACATCCTTATTGTGTTATGTCCCCATTGGAAGCTGTCATTGACAGTCTTTCAATGTTTTGCTGGTTTGATGTAACCAGTTCGATGTAACGGCATTCGATATTTTGCCATTTCGATGTTCCGATATAGACCCAAATTTCTTAAGTCATTAACACCTATGTGGTATGGAATGTCACAGCTCCTGCAGCTTACACACATCCTTGTATTCTAGAAATCAACTTAAAAAGCATAAGATAATTAAGGCTTTTCTAATGTGGAACATACTAGGTTAACAATCATAGTGTAATTTTATTAATACCCCTTGCCTTTTCTAATCTTGGCATTGACATGAAGATATAAGTATCATGATTCATGTGGCCAAACCACTGTGACGCAATCCAGTGAAGTCAACATAATTTATAACATTAGCATACTAGTCTTAGCCAATGGTGATTTTGTAGAAGATCAAACATATACTATGTAATCATATGCTATGGCATGCAAACACATGTGATATGCACATAATGGTGTACCATTGCAAATACTATGATGGTGACAGACACAGGACATCTAACAATGTGTGCTACAGTTGCCATGGCAGGTGATAATAACATACCTGGTTGCTTTGTAAGTGTCACATGTATGTGTGAAAAGGATGTTATCTGTACCACAGCCTTGTAGGGTGCTTACAAAAATGTGGATATGTTACTAAGGACATATTATATGCAGGGACTATTTCACTTGTGTAGAAAGCAGTCAGTACAGAGGAATGCACAGTGTGGATGCATGTATACAGTCACCACTTTGAATATAAATATACTCCTCAACTCATCAGTAAACATTGAAGAGGAAAGTATGTATAACAAAGTCACACACCTACATTGAGTGAAGGAAAAAAGAGAGAGTTCCACAGCCACAAATAACGTGTTCAACACTGTCCATGTGTGCCAGTGTGCATGTTCCCTACATCATATTCTATAATGTGTGCAATGTCTGAAATAGATTGGGATGTATAACAAGGCATATCACATATGTTTGTCATACCTGACTGTGATGCAACTCCATTTCACCCGTATTGGGACAACTGTGATACTACATATAATGTCTGACTCTGTAAGTAGCTATATGTAGCAGTACTTTGCTATAAACACTTGAATAGCATACTGCCGTACGTGAGACATAACACATATAATACACAAACGGGAGTTCTGTAATTCCATGTCACCAAAGAAACTGAACAGAGCCATAGAGGGCACTCACATAGAGTCATAGGTTCATAAGAGTTTACTTGGCTAACAGCCCTAGAGCCCTTACAAGCCTAGCCATATTTATCTCAAGTTGCCCCAATTGTTGGTTGTTAGGTAAATGAAGTTTTCAGAGGTAAGCATCTATATTAATTAATACCAACTGTCACTGTCCAAGAGAGATATGGCACCACCCCCATCTGCAAGTAGCATGGAATCCCAACACTTTAAATGGGCATGTGAGGTCTTCAGATATATTTGTTGTGTTAAGGGTATGATACAGCATTGTCGAAGTGATGACCTACATATGGAATTATATAAATATAATCACTAAATAGAATGTAAGTAATACAATGTTACTATATATGACTTATAGACATGTAGGACAGATGGGTATGTCTAAGAAGGACACCAACAATAGTTCTTCTGAGAAGTCCCTTCCCCATGAAAATAACCATCCATGGAAAGATCATTAATGACATCCCAAAACCCTTGATCCATGATGTGGTCCATCTCTATGAAGAGGTCTTAGAACATTATCCTCACCTGCTTGTGGAAGACATCATGGGTGACTTGGGCTTCTCCTCTTGGAACCAGTCATCAAAGGCCAAAAGGGCATCCATGGGCAATGTAGGAATGATGCCTGGGTTACAAGTAGTACTAGTAGAACAGCTGCCTCTGGCTCCTCCTTGTTGACCTCAAGGAGTCACCACTCAGTGGTGTCTGTTATCTTGGTTAGCATCTACCATTAAGGAGGTTCTCCTCTTTTGGTTCATCTATAATAAAACAATGACATGAAGAATAGCATGGCACACAGTCATAGCAGAAAAAAGTACTTAAATTGCATGATTGTGTAGTGGGCATCTGGTTGTCACTCCTTTCATAATCATTAATATAAATCTGCATGTGTATATGAACTGCATTGCTCAACAATGTAACATTCCTATTGCATGGTACACCAGTCATAAGTGATATCTGTGTATCCATGACAGTGTATCTGGGGAAAAAAATAGCATGATGTGCATGCCTATGGTATGCCCAGATACAGTAGTGACGTGGGAGTTTCTCTATCAGTACACATACATTTGAGGAGCGGAGTTGCAGCAGTGATGACATAGAGTATACAGTGTACAAAATGGTGTCTCATACTGTAATTTCCATATGCTAACAGTGCACATCATTAATGTGTTCCTAGCACAGGTTTAGATATAGTCATGTAACTTAAAATACATAATCATATCTACATTATAATACAGGAACAGTGTCAAATGTACTGTTTACCTTGTAGTAAGTGTATGTGCACAGGAACAGAATGCATGACACCCCATGTACACACAACCACACTTTGGCCATTGTAGCAAACCTCATATGTCTACGCACATGACATCACTTTAATGTTTCCTACCTTTCCTGTAACTAGTGTTACAGATACAGATTTGCTGTATCCAGGACTGTTTGTAAGCTTCTGAGCCCCCAAGACTTTCTGTGTTGGAGGGAAGCCTTCTAGCTTATCAGTGGGAGTGGTAAGCATTAGGTAACCTGTCTACCACATAAGGAGTGGTTCTGGCCCAGAATTTGTAGTTATTGGCCGTTTGGGCAATCTTCCATCTCTCTCAACTTTCTGATTTGAAAGCCTGTATTTGCACTTGTTTCTGTCGTGTAACTTGTCTAGTGCAGATACAGATTCTTAGTTTTAGCACTTAAATGTGCTTATTCATGCTCAGCACTTGTTCAGAACTTGTAAGCATTAAATAAGCTACTAATTACTATAGCACTCAATCTTCCTCATTACCTAGAGGAAAACAGTTTCTGTACTTACTTTTCTCACTGGCATTGAAAAAAACAGCTCTTGTACTCACTTTCCTCACTTATCTAGAGGAAAATAGTTTTTATTCAGGCATGTCCAAGGGTCAGCCCCCAGTGTTCTACCCTGTCTATCTGATGAATCTGAGTGTCTTGAGCCAATGTAGAAATTGCCTCATGTACACAGACAACCCTCTCCTCCTACCACCCAACACTACAACCTGTGAGAGATGCACTTATCTAGCCAAACTGTTGGTAAAGCTCTCTCTAACCAAGACTGACCTTAACAGTCATGAGGAGAAGGTAAACATTTGCACCACACCACACTCATCACATAGTCTCACTACATTTACACCACCAAAATCCACACATAGAAACTCAAAAACATTTGCGGAGGCTCTCAATAATAATCTGCCTAAGCAACAGAGACCTCCAAAGCAGAAAAACAAGAAACCTCCATCCCTCAACACAACCCAAATGGCACATAGCCCACAGACTCAGTGTGCCACTCAAACACAGCCAATAAGGCAAAACAACATACCCAACACACTAGTCATAGGTGACTCTATAGTCAGGGACACTGATGTCCCACTCACCAGGCTAAACAAGGAGAAGGTTACTGTCAGCTGCCTGTCGGGTGCCAGGATCCGCCACATAACCCACGCACTCAGGTCACGCCACAACAAGTACAAATATGACTCTGTCATTGTCCATGGTGGTGTGAATGACCTGAGACGTTCCTCCTTGGACTACATGAAAAGAGACATGGAAGAGCTCTCTGATCTTGTAGCCCAGGCAGGTATGACCCTAGACCTGAGTAGCATTCTGCCATTGCTCAAAATGATACCGCAGTACAAGGGCAAAATTATTGACTTCAACAATTGGCTAAGCTTCTGGTGTCATTCTAAGGGGATCCAATATCTGTCTGCTTGGAATGACATGGTCAACAGACCATGATGCTTTGCCACAGATGGCCTGCACCTGTCGCCCCTGGGATTCTGGATACTGGCTAAGACTCTTGCTGCCCCTATAGTGCCTTTTTTAGGCAGGGTTCAAGTAACAAATTCACCACCATAACAGGAACAAGCAAGCAAAATCCGAGGGTAATGCTACTCAATGCTAGAAGTCTAAATTTCAAAATGCACTCACTCTAAGCACTCCTTAAAATGGAGAACATCGATATCTGTGCAGTGACTGAGACCTGGTTCAAGGCTTCAGAGATCACCCCTGCACTACCAGGTTATAACTCATACCACACTTTTTGGCCATGTAACCTGGACCGAAACACCAAAGGTGGGGGTGTGTCCATATTCATTAAGGATATCCACACCTCCAGGCTAGTTGCTCAGCATAATGCATCCGAGGTTATCCAAGTGCAACTAACTCTTGGCAAAACTGCAATCCAAATTGTAGCTTGCTACAGATCCCCCACCATGCACCAGGATTCCCACTCCTCTTTTCTTGATGTACTGGAAAACATTCGGGTTCAACCAAACACTCTAATAATGGGCGACTTCAACTACCCCACCATTAACTGGGAAAACTACTCATGTACCAACTCCTTAGCACAACGCTTTCTGGAATTCATAAACTCCAATGCCCTAGATCAACTTATCCACACCCCCACCAGGGGCAACAATATCCTAGACCTAGTCATTACCAATATGAGTGACCGGTGTTCCACACCTGAAGTCAACTTCTCGTTGGTCCAATCCCACCATAAGCTAATCACCCTTGATATCCACATCCCACCCCTACCCCTCCATTATGGAAACCACAGTAAAAAATTTCTCCAAAGCCAACTTCATGCTTCTTAAGACAGAAGTACTGAGCTTCATGACACCCATGCAGATGGACAATACAGTTACAACTGCTGAATCCTACACAAATGCACTCTATAAGCACTTACATGAGTGCATGGATCGTGCTTTCCCAAACAGAACCAAGATGCTATCCTCCAAAAAAAGGAAGCCAATCTGGTGGTCCCCAGCCATAAACAAACTGTACAACAGAAGGAAGAAACTGTTGCAAAAGAGAGTAAAATCCCATGAGCGGAGGCGCTCCCTGGTCAGCCTCAGTAAGAAGCTGAGATCCCTTATAAGATCCTCCAAAGCTAGCTACGAAAATAAAATTGCCACTAATTCCAAGGACAACCACAAAGCATTCTATAGCTATGTCAAGAATCTCAATGGCAACACCCAGACCTGCTCTGAGTTACAGCACAAAGGCACGAAAATTACAGAACCAACTGATATTGCCAACATCCTGGCAAATAGGTTAAGTGCTAACTTTACCCCCCTCACCCCCTAAAGGGCCCATATCTATACAGGAAGAATGCAGAGTCCCTGTAATTACAACTATGCAGGTGAAAGCTGCACTCTCTATAGCCAAAAGCACAGCATCCATGGGACCGGACAACATCCCAGGCTGCGTTTTACATGAACTTCAGAATGAACTGGCTCGTCACTTAAGCACCATGTTCAATAATAGCCTCGCATCAGGCTTTGTGCCCACTGAATGGTGCACAGCAACAGTTATCCCACTCCACAAAGGGGGAGCCACCACTGATCCCGGGAACTATAGACCTATTAGCCTGACGAGCCTGGTCTGCAAGGCCATGGAACGTATCATCATGGAACTCATAAACAAAGACATTGGTAACCTCCAAACTCTGGATCCCACCCAGTTCGAGTTTGTGAAAGGCAGATCATGCCTCCTGAACCTGATTGACTTCTTTGAGGCAGTCACCAAAGCTGTAGATGAGGGTAAGGTGGTTCACACAGCCTATCTTGACCTCGCCAAGGCTTTCGACACCATCTCCCATTCTGGAATTATAGCTAAACTCAATAAACTAGGTATAAATCCCTACATCACAAGATGGGCTGCCAACTGGCTCACTGACAGAACCCACACTGTAAAAGTTGCAAACTTCAAATCTGACCTCAAACCAGTGACAAGTGGAGTACCACAGGGTTACATCCTGGGACTGCTCCTGTTTGGTATCTACTTCTCTGAAGTACAGGCTAACACAGAAGGCCTCTGGCTAATGAAGTTCGCAGATGGCTGCAAACTAGGAGCCATAGTCAAGTCCCCAAATGATGTGAGCATCCTACAGAAGGGCCTCTCTGAGACAGATGCCTGGTGTCAGAGCCATGGCCTTAAGCTCAATGCCAAAAAGTGCATTGTCATCCCCTTTGGTATAAACTCTGTACTCATGAACTACCACATAGGCAGCAATCTACTTAACACCGAATGCGTGATAAGAGACCTTGGGACCCAGGTGGACAGTAGTCTCTCCTTTGATAGTCACATCGCCACAGTAGTCAGGAAGTCCTTCTACATGGCACACCTCATCATAAAAGGGTTCTCATCCAGGAAAAAAGAGGTCATCGTTCCCCTCGACACTCATTAGACCCATTATAGAGTACAATGCCCCACTTGGAATGTATCTCACAAGACATCTGCAGTAGCTGGAAAGGCCACAGAAGTACCTCACAAAGAGGATTACTGGACTCAAACAAATGCCCTACACTGACCGTCTCAAAAACTCCAGCTTTATTCTGTAGCATATCGCCTACTCCGAGGTGATCTCTGCCTAACATATAAAGCTGTGTTAAACCCAGAGGTGTTGGACATGCTACTCCTAAAGAAATCCCAATCCCTCCGAGCTACACACTCTAGGGACCTAAAACTTGTCACCACAATAAACAGGACATGCTAGAGGGATAGATTCCTATCCCAGAGACTTCCCATACTCTGAAACAGGCTTCCCATCTATGTCAAGCAAAGTTCTTCATTAGCAATCTTGATGAGTGGATGGGAAATAGGAAATACACCCCGAGGATCACTTCTGTGTTTCTGCTCAACAGTGGCACAGGAAAATAACTTTCTTGGGTGGCGTAAGCCAGGGAACCTTGTTGGCTAGGCTTACGTAGGCCCTTGGTCTGATAGCCTAGTATCTACCTATGAACCTATGAACCTATAATGGATCAGTAGTAGCTAGCTACTACTGAGAAATAATATATAAGGGGAGTAGGTTTGCCAGTCAAGGTACAGATGCACATGTTTGTATATGTCAACATATAGTTCCATGGTCTGAATACATGAACATTCAGGCCAACATACATGATCAAACACACATGCACAAGTGATACTACACAGGCACCAGCATTCACTTATATGTATATGTAGAGCATGCAGAAATGTTGTGGTGGCCTGTAGCATCATGTGTGGATACTATGTTCCAAATAAAGAATCAGTTAATAGCTGTGTAAAATGCACAAGACTGCCTCATGGCCATCATGCATGAGAGACATACGCATAGAATGCATGAATATTAATAGCTGTCTGCTCCATCCATATAAGTAAATGCAATTACACACTACCACCAGTCAATATACATATTATGCAATTATTAAACAATAATCATGACCCTACACATGACCACTGGTATGTCATATTTATGCTAGATGTCTTCACACAAAAGAACAGAAAGAAAATAACAGTAAAGATGCTATTAGGCACATATAACTACACATCAATCCATTAAAATACCTGTACAAAAGCTAGTATGATGCTTGCTATGCATGTACAACTATTATGTGTGCACCCTTTGCCTAGTTGTTCTGCAGCTGCCTCCATATAAGGGGATGAAGAAAACATAACACTACATACGCATATATAGGTGTATCACAACATTAACTTATAGCATAATTGCAATGCTCAGTATTTTAGGAAGATGCTAAACAGTAGGTTGAAGGGTGTCACTGTATACTGTAAGCCATTATTGTTAGTCTGAATATAAAGTAATAATAATGGATTAATTGCAGGTATTGTAGGGGCAACGAGTATTGGGTTAACATGTTTAATACCTCCATAATAAAAGTATAAATCACCATGAAGACAAGTCCTGGAATCTGAATGGACAGATGATGAAATCAGCAAAAAAAGGAGATTAGTATTGCTGTAAATAAATTCATCCTGAAGTCTTGGTGAGTCCCTTCACATGATGGAGCCTGATTTTACAAAATCCCCCCAAGATGACAGTGATATATAGACTGTATGTTACATAGCATATATCATAGAGATAGGTAGATAGGTAAAAAAATAAAAAAATACAGCTGGGTGAACATGTTCCAGGATAAAAAGGGTCCAATCCTGGTGTACATAGTGGGACCAGGACTGAAAAATTATTATAGAATCCTCAAGATATGGAGACAGTTCTACAATGGAGTTAGGCCAGGGTAAGGGGGAGAATGCCCCCTGCTGTAGAAAGAAACGGTAGTCTGCAAAAACTGGCAAGCCAAAAAAAGTAATAAAGATAACAGAGTAGACTATTGAGGATTAGGAAGAAATCGTGCATTGCTACTGTTATTCAAAAAGGTAGAATTTCCAGAAACAAGATATTCAGCAAGATTAAGAGAGAGATTAGAGGAAAGAAAAATACTTATAGAAGAATAAAATGTTAAAAACTTTGAGTGCAAGTTTGCATTCATTACTACAACAGATCCAAGAAAAACATTACATATACAAAGAAACTTTGGGCTGCCTGGAAAAGAAATGACAGAGGAAGACAGGAAATATAAAGAATAAAACCCAGAGCTTTTTAAAAGTCATACAAAAGAAACATAGATACGGGGAAAAAAGAGATATGATATGGTGCAATATTTATGTGGAGGAGAAAATCAAACTAATCAGTTAAAAAAAAAGCTCCATAGATACTTGAAGAGAAATACAGGCAAAGATACACAGATAGGCAACATTTCACAATACAAACAATGTAAAGCAGAGGTTTAGTACGGTAGAAGTTGAATAAATAGAAAGTGAAGCTGTATATTTCATGCAAAATTATGGATTTAGTGAGCCAAATCTAAAGCAGGTAAAGTCACATCATGAAGGAACAATGAGTCCCAAAATTAAGGAGAAACAGGTGGGAACAGGGAACATCTGAAGTTGAAATATGAACAGGAGAAAGCAAAGCAAATCAATGCAAAAAAGCAGCACCAGATATTTAAAAGCACATGGATATGGAAATTTTCAGAATACAAAAAAATAAGAAAAAAAGGGGGAAGTGGAAAAGAGGATTAGTAATGGAGAAGTTTAAGAAATAGAAACTGAAGTTATGGATTACCTGCAAATTGAATGATTTAATGTACAAAATCCAGCACTGGAAATGTTACAGCATGATGGAACAGCGATTGCCCAAACTAAGAAGAAACATGTGGGACTGGAGGCATCTGATGACTTGGCATGTGTTGAAGCTGTGGAGCCTTCAGCAGGAAACTGGTTGAAAAGATCATTTTGAGTCACACAGCAAAGGAAGGAAAAGGAAACGGGCAACTATGACACAGTCAATATTGTGTACTGATAGGCCAGTGAGTTCCCATATGAAGGACCAGCAGATGACTCAGGATGCAGCTGAAGAGGATATGTAATAAGAAAAATGTTCTGTTTTCTTCAAAAAAATGAAGTTACAATTAAATTAAATTCAGCTTCCATGTAAGTCCACCTTAATACTGTATGTGGATGATTTACTTTTAGCTTTTGATTCTTACTCTAGCTCTCAACAAGACACTATTTTTCTTTTAATTAAATTAGCATAACTGGGATTTAAGATTAAAATGCAAAATTGCAATAGAGAAACCATAAGTTCAATACTTATTGCTTATTATTTCATTTTAAAAGGCTCCTGGCAAGTTTTACCTTAACACATTTCTGCTATTCACTTTCACACATTACCGCTATTGAAGCTGCACCAAGCCCTACAATATTAAAACAACTGCAGGCTTTTCTGGTGCTGACAGGTTACTTTCAGTAGTGGATTTCCAATTATGTAGTAAAGTAATGCAAGTAGTAAAAATGTTGTTAGAATAAATAAAGAAAGACCCACCTGTGCCCTTGCCCTGGCCAAAACATCATGAACAATTGGGTTGGGAGGGTGGCCTAATGGTTAAGGTGTTTGCCTTACAAACACAAGGTGCAGGGTTTGAATCTCACAAGGGATAATTGGCTAGGCTTAAAATGGCTCGCAAGGGCAGTTAGCTTAGTACTAATCTATAAACCTATAAACAACCTTTTGTCCAACTAAAAACTTTACTTTCAAACTTTTCTGCTCCTGGATTGCTTGATTATTCAGTCATTTTTTTCTATTCTGTTGTGAAAGGAATAAATGCGCCATAGGTTTATTACCACAATGTAGAAATGAGGGGGTTAGGTCTTTTGCTTACTTCAGCACAAATCATGATCCTATAACAGCAGCCCTTCCCCACTGCCTTAGGGTTGCGGCCACAACAGGGCATATAGTAGAAATGTCAGCTGCCCTAACTCTCAGTCACAAGACTTTTGTGGCAGTACCACATTCTGTAGAGCATTGTTGCTAAGAGCCAAAACACAGTATTTACTGTTACACAATTGTCTAAATATAAATTGCCTTTGCTTAATAACCTTTCTCTGCAGGTCAGTAGATCACCATCTCTTAACCCTGCTTTATTAATTCCTACACTGGACAAAGGAAAACCACATGATAGTGATTTTGTAGTTAGCCATGTGTTTCATACTAGAGCAGTGGGGAAGGACTGCTGTTATAGGATCATGATTTGTACTGAAATAAGCAAAAGGCCTAAACCCCTCATTTCTACATTATGGAAACAGTCACACACCTTGTTGCTGGCTGCGATGCACTAATAGCTGAGGGACTGTATACTAAAAGGCATAATAATGTGGTGAGACTGTTACGCTGGAGATTTTGCAAACATTATGGTATCGAAGTGGCTGAAAAACACTGGAAACATGAACCACAAAGAATCATAGAAAATGATGAAGTTTATATCACATGGGATCACCCAATACCAACAGTTCAAAAGATAGATCCTAGAAAACCAGATGTAGTGGTCCAAGAAAAGAAGACAAAAGTAGCATTGATCATTGAAATCACCACACCTAGTGAATACAGTGTCTTGCATACAGAGACGCAAAGTTATAAAATACCTGGATCTGCAGGCAGAACTGAGAGCCATGTGGAAGAAAGAAACCCAGACAGTTCCAATAGTAGTAGGAGCGATGGGATCTTATAAAAAATAATTTACAATCGTATTTAGATATGTTACTAATTTATGTAATACCATACAAACTGCAGAAGAAGTCATTACTGGGCACATTGCAGGTGCTGCAAAGAGCACTTTTGGCTGACATCAAAACAACATTAATTTCATGAACTTTAATCGTACTTTGACTTAGGAATGGGGACTATTCCCGTCATGGTATTAGAAACCCAAAAGACTTGGAGAAATTAAAAATGGCAGATTCAAAAGATACCCCATTACCAAATTCTGAATTACTTCTATTTGTCAATTGATCCTGTGTTTTAAGGGAATACACCACATTAGTAGCAGTACTTTTTGTGTGTACAAAGAAACAAGTATTGTTAACTGGAAAATTACATGGAAATGTGTCTGCTTAGGTAGCCAAACTTGTAGCCATTACTGAAGCCTGCAAATCAGAAAAGGACAAAACAATAACAATTTTCATAGACTCGTGTTATGCTTAATGGGTAGTTTCTGATTTTGGGACAATTTGGAGAAAAAGTGTGTATGTGACATCAGCGGAGAATTTTTTTTTTCTTAATTAACTGTTGAATGTGCTTTTGTTGCCCAAATAAATAGCTGTGGTCAAGTGTGCTGCTCATAAGACTGATGACTCATATTTCAACAGGCAATTATTTTGCTGACATAACAGACAGACAAGCTGGATTGTCTTACCCTGTTCAGGCTTCATCTTGCAGCAATTACGTTAAGCTAATACACCTGTTTCTTTACAAGAACAGTCTTTTCAAAACCAAGCTGATGACTGAAAATGTAAGGTGGATCAGGGATGGCTGTAGCTGCTCTCTGGATGCACTCTTGCATCAACCATACTGATGGCTAGTAGCCCCATGTTTTTTTTTTTTTTTTTTCCAAACTTAGTTGGTTCAGGCTAATCATTTTCCCTCTCATTTGGAAAGAAATGCATTTATAAGACACATTTTAAGTAATTAGTATGCTCCTTACTTTACAAAGTCATTCAGTATTTTGTATGTAGTTGTACTGTGTTTAAAGTATAATGTGTGAAAAAGTATTTTTGTCCTTACACATTCTTTGAAAAAGCCATGGGGACCATTTTGCTGTGTGCAGTGTTCATTGAACTTATACAGTCACTAAATTCTAGATCTGTTTTCTGGATGGGTTGAGACTTACCTTTGTGATAGAAATATGCAAATACAGTTGCCAAGAAACTTTTGCAGGAGTTAATGCATAGATTTGGCATTCTTTATTGTATTCAAGTCAGATAGGAGATCTCATTTTACAAGCCAGGTAGTACAAGTGGGTGAGGTTTTAAAGGTGAACAGACAATATCAAGCGTCAGGTAAGTCTGAAAGAATGATTTAGACTTTAAAAACTAGAGTCACTAAATTCTGTGAAGAAACTGGATTTAAATTGCCAGAAACATTGCCTGTAGTATTATTTAGTGTATGTAATACAGTTACCAGTCTCAGAAAGTATTCTGGCCATGAAATTCTTATGAGAATACCTATGAGAATGTCAGGAACACCACTGTGCAAACATTTGGAGTTACAGAATAATGATGAATCTGTTTTTCTTTATCGCACATGTCTTTTTTTCAGTTCTGAAGAACATGCATTCCCTAATTATAGAAGCTCAACAGCAGCCTCGTCCAACCTTCTGCCAAAATGTTTCCATGGAGATCAGGTGTTCATGAAATATTTCTTCAGAAGACATGGCATCTAGGTAAGAAAGAAAATATCTTTCCTTGTTCTTCTTGCAGCAACTGCAGCCATTTGATGTTAAGGATTATTCACATGGATTCATGCGTCACATATCAAGAAAGCCCTCCCAGCTAAAGAATATTGATGAGGTGCCAACAAAGTAATTACATTCATTGATAATGAGCCCATCACTTTCTGTACTAGAAGAAAAATCAAGTTGACCAATATATCCAGACATGAGACCTAGTGATTCAGCAACATCATGGTTGGAAATAAGGCTTAGTCATTCTTTCAACATCATTAGGAAGTGTGGTTTAGTGATCCCACAATTGGCCCAGGACATCGGAATGAGTCAAGTGACTTAGCGTCACTTGCAGATCTTCAACCAGTTCAGGATTCAGGATGGAGTGTGTTTGGAAATTGATACTATATGAACTACAAAAAAGAAAGTATATAATTTCTGTTTGCACATCTTCGAAAACCCTCTCTAGCCCCAATATGGTCGATATTCATATAGACTTAAAGACTCATAGGTTCATAGGTGTTTACTAGGCTAATGACCACAAGGGCCTTTTTATTCCTAGTCATCCATCCCAAATCTCTGACAAGTTGGAAGATTGGAATTTGTACTTATTAAGGAAGGACACAGATAAGGGGTCTGCAGATTCTTAGTAAGCAAAATAATTCAAAGGTTATTAGTTTGAATTGGTTAGTGGCTATAGTTTAATAGATGCACAATGTTTTGCCTAGAAGCTTTTACAATAGAAAATAATGAAGTTTCTCATGTTCATGAAGATGAGGACTTGATTGCTTAGTCTCCCATGTATGGGTGACTACATACAACTATTTACAATGCGAGAAGTGCTGCTGGTTATACCTTTAAAACAAATTTAATTCATTACAAGTGTCTCCACCAAATATATATTAAACAGTCTTAGTATCTCATCGCCCATTGAACAAGCAGATTATATGCAATAGTCTGTGCTGAAAGCCTCAAACAGGTATTTTTGCCATCTCTGGTCTAGATGTTTTTCCACCAGTTTCAATTCACCAAAGACTCTGACTGGATTAAAGAATGCCACTAATCCCAGATTTGAGGTTAAAATCCCTGCTTACTTCCTGCTGAACTTCCAGCTGAGGAACTCACTTCCCAATTTCCTGTTTGTCTGCAGTCCTTTATGCAAGCATAACTGGCATAAAACTGGATAGTACAGCAAACTTCCTGGCCAAAGTGCTGTAAGAATTAACCATTCAACAGTCACTTTGCATAGTTTTTAAAAGCACATTACAATTTTTACTATATCCAACATGTTAAAACAATAAGTGAGAAGGTCACTGAAAATCCAATCAGTAAAAACAAAATGAAAACTCCAGCAAAGCTAGAACTTCCACTGAGTGACCTCCCAAACCTCTTGTATCAGAGGCACATAGGATATATGCAAATGACCCTTATGAACATCAGGTGTTTCAGCTAATTGGTGATTCTGAACACCCATGACTTGTTTCGTCATTTTAATGGACAATTTCAGACCAATAAAGCCAAACCCCACTAGCTGCAGATATGCAAATTTTGGCCTTGTTATGACCTCATCAGCACAGCACAAGCAAAGTGTTTGACTAAGCATAAGAAACACTGGGTTGTTATACCCAGCTGATGTCCATTATCATTAGGGTCACTACAAAAATATCCCAAACAACAAACCAAAACAATAAGTGAGAAGGTCACTAAAAATCCAATCAGTAAAAACAAAATGAAAACTCCAGCAAGCTAGAACTTCCACTGAGTGACCTCCCAAACCTTTTGTATTAGAGGGACATGGGATATATGCAAATGACCCTTATGAACATCAGGTGTTTCAGCTAATTGACGATTTTGAATGCCCATGACTTGTTTCGTCATTTTAATGGACAATTTCAGGCCAATAAAGCCAAACCCCACTAGCTGTGGAAATGCATATTTCAACCTTGTTATGACCTTGTCAGCACAGCACAAGCAGAGTGTTTGACTAACCATAAGAAACACAGGGTTGTTATATCCAGCTGATATCCATTATCATTAGGGTCACTGCAAAAATATCCCAACCAACAAACCAAAACAATAAGTGAGAAGATCACTGGAAATCCAATCAGTAAAAACAAAATGAAAACTCCAGCAAAGCTAGAACTTTCACTGAGTGACCTTCCAAACCTGTTGCATCAGAGGCACATGGGATATATGCAAATGACCCTTATGAACATCAGGTGTTTCAGCTAATTGGTGATTCTGAATGCCCATGACTTGTTTTGTCATTTTAATGGACAATTTCAGGCCAATAAAGCCAAACCCCACTCGCTGTGGATATGCATATTTCGGCCTTGTTATGACCTCATCAGCACAGCACAAGCAGAGTGTTTGACTAAGCATTTCGGTTTGTTGTTTGGGATATTTTTGCAGTGACCCTAATGATAATGGACATCAGCTGGGTATAACAACCCTATGTTTCTTATGCTTAGTCAAACACTCTGCTTGTACTGTGCTGACGAGGTCATAACAAGGCCGAAATATGCATATCCACAGCTAGTGGGGCTTGGCTTTATTGGCCTGAAATTGTCCATTAAAACAACAAAACAAGTCATGGGCATTCAGAATCGCCAATTAGCTGAAACACCTGATTTTCATAAGGGTCATTTGCATATATCTCATGTGCGTCTGATACAAGAGGTTTGGGAGGTCACTCAGAGGAAGTTTTGCTTGAGTTTTCATTTTATATCCAACATGTTACAAAAATAAACACAGACATTCACACACACACGCACACACGCACACACACACACACACACACACACACACACACACACACACACACACACACACACACACACACACACACACACTCCATATCAGAAGAGGGTTTTGTTATATCAGAAGAGGGTATGCTGTCAATACTGGAACTCAAATATCAAGCCAAAAAGCTCAAACTACATAAGACAGACCTGCTGAAACAATGGAATCACCTGTTTTTACAGGGGGCAAACACTCCTGCACCCCCCACACCCCCTGCTGATTATAGGTACTATCGCTGAGATTACAAAGAAACAGACATTCAGAAATGAGTGTGCACGCACTTCACAACAACAGATACGTAAATCAGGTACACATAAACAAGGGCAAGCATATCAACAAATAGACAAAGAAGATTTATATGTTTTACATTGCAATGAGTGAATTCATGGGCAATTGAAACATTACTGGCATTGTTATTCAAATTAAATCAGTCAGTGCTCAGGAAATGTGCTGATGGAAAATCTTTGCAAGTAATAGAGGTTTTGAACTCCACAAGGGCACATATCTAAAACTCTCAATGCAAGAATACTGGGGAAACAAACACAACAATCTGTAGAAACTACAAAAACTTATGAAGCACTTCCACATACTGCTCCTTTGTGTACTGAAAGTCGATACAGTAACAGTTGTGGCACTTTCATGCATGCGGTGAATAGTAGCTAGCAAGACACAGAATAGAGCAATTATTTTTATAGACTGAAATCTTCAAGGATATACCACAGAAACACAAATGTTATGCTGAACATCAAATAAATTATGATGTATAAATTGATGCATTTGTTAAACCATAACATGCATGATTTATGTACATTGGAGATGTGGGACATATCATGAAACTTGTACTATGATGGAAATGTCACCAGAAAACATTCACATGGAGGAAGTTTATTAACAACTTTTATGTCTGTGAATGAATAATGACATGATTAAAATGTGAGATCAAGAACATCTATGACAGTATTATATGCAAAGAGAAGTAATCAGAACACATGAGCATTCATTCATTATTGTGTAACAACAATTCGTGTACTGCTTCAGTCTGTATCAGATGGGAGTGGAAAGCCAGTCTTGTTGTGTCTTTCGGCTTTTCCCGGTTAGGGGTCGCCACAGCAGAACTCCGGTCCGCTAATGATTGGCAGTAGATTTTTACATGCCGAGTTGCCAGCCCTGATGCACAACCTTCAACGAAGGTATGCCCATTCACGCATGTCTCCATACAGAAGACGCTCTAGCTGAGAATCAAACAGGACAATGTCTTACTGTGAGGCGACAACGCTACCGCAGCACCACCACTGCAGTAGTGGAAAGCCAGTCTAATATGTAAAAATCACTTTCCATGTACATTAGATCATACTATCACAGAAAAATAGTTAACATACTACAGATAAATTATACATCTACAAAGTTTATGAAACCATTATTGCAAAATAACTACTAAATAGAGCAGTGTGCAACATTCAACAGTGATAGTTGAATAACAACGCTCAGACTACCTCACAGACAGTTGCAACATCATACAAGGTTAACAGTTAAATGTGGAAACTGCTAGAGTTGACATAAAGCTTTGTTAGCTAGGCCTATAACACCGATGATGTCCTCTGGGCATCTACTTTAACCTCTGTTGCGTAACGCTCAGCACAGATATGTGTCCAAATATAAATTCTTAGCAGCTTTTGCCACAGAAAGAGAAATAACATTTATAAGTCCACAGCACTGATTAATTATACTGCTTTGTGCTAACAGTTGTTTAATGGAAAATGCAAAGCATACATAGTTAAAGTGGGCATGCTCGCAAGGAAGTATAGCAATTAAGGGATCAAGATATCCTGGCCATCAAAAAACAATAACATATCAGATATCACATCTGTTGGTTGAGCCATTTCAGATGTCAACAATGTCCTCTTTTTATTGTTTTATACACTCATACAAGGTAAACAATAACAGATTTGAAAACATGCCCTTATACTGGGCATGCTCACAAGGAACTACAGCAATTAAAGGATCAAGATAACCTGGCCATCAAAAAGCAATAAAATATCACATATCACATGCATTGGGTGAGCCATTCCAGATGTCGAAAATGTCCTCTTTTTTTATTGCTATACATACTAATACAATGTAAATAGTGATGGAGTTGAAAACATGCCCTTATAACTCACACTTTGTAAACCCGTGAATTAGCTGCTGACACCATATAATAGCTCATAACTCAGTCATGAGATGAAACACTGATGAGTGGATAACCAGAGTAGTGTGTATGAATGCATATTGGTTGTCTTAGAAGAGAGCAAATCATGAGGGTGATCAAAACCCTGCACCTGTAAAAGTGCTATCACAAAGTCGTATTGCATACACCAGTAACTGCTCGTACACTATTTTTGTATATTACAACTGGTTTGGAACACATTAATACAAGTCATGCACTACATGATATGAACACATGCTAACTGATGACACCAAACAATAACTCGTATTACAGTTTTCAGTGAACAAACAGTTGAATGGATAACTTGAGCAGTTTGTTGTACTATATATGGCTTTCTTCATATGTGTAAATGTTAGCACTAAGTGGAATTGTACACAAAACATCCATGGAATAAACCCGTCCTGTATGTTATACTAGTTATACTCTGTCAGATTTGAACACATGCCAACATAACTCTACCGTCTCTAAGCTATGCGATAACGGCTGCCCCACAGATGAAGTCCTGTTACAGTGACTAGAAAGCAAACTTTAGAAGGAATATCTTGAGCAGGGTGTTTGAATGCATATGTGATCCTTCAAAAGTAAAAATATTTGGAGGATTATAATCCATCACTTGTGGTACTGTCATCCCTAGGTAGAATACTACATATCACATTTCTTGAGTATCTCACTCCTGTCTGTTACTATCACATTGCCAGATTCAAACATCTGCCGACTTAAGTCCACAATTTTGAAAACTGTGTGTTAACTGCTGATGCCACAGAGAAAGTCATATCACTGTTGTCAGAAACTGCACACTCAAAAGGGATAACATAAGCAGTGTGTTGGAATGCATATGTTTCCCTAGCAAGGTGTACAAAACATGGGGGAGCCCTTTCTGTTTATATTACCACTAAGTTTAATTGTACTCATCAAATCTGTTGGATAAGCCAGTCTTGCCTGTAATTATTTTCTTACACGCTTGTACAAAGTACACATTCCTGAATTTGAGATCCTACCTATCCAAGTCCACATATTCTACAGCTGTGCATTTACAGCTGATGCCACTGGAAATGTTTTTCTTACAGTTGTCAGAATTTACATATTTGAAGGGTTAGCCACAGCAGTGTGTTGGAAAGCATATGGCTTCCATAAAAAGGGAGAAAATGACTTGGGGGATCCCTCTCCCTGTTTAAATGTTACCATTATGTTAAATTTGACATGTCAGACCTGGTGGATAAGTCAGAGCAGTTTTCTGATACACTTCTACTAGGTATATATTGCTGCATTTGAACACCTGCCAATCTTAATCCACATTTTTTAGAGCTGTACAGTAGCAACAGAAGAAGTCTTACTGCAGGTGTCAGACAGCACATATTTATATGGAGGACAACTCATGTATGAGGGAACATTATTGCAATTTGTTAATGCTATCTAAGTATGGTGTAATTATAGTAGACTGAATAATCTGAGGTGGTATTGGCAACTCTTATGCAGATGTCTGTTAAGTAATATGTGTTATTTCATATTAAGTGTTGTGGGAGGGAATGATATATACAAGTGTAACAGTCAGGGATGTTGAACTGGTAGGGGATTGGTAATAACGACAGATGTCATACAGTGGAGTGCAGCTTATGCATTCCTGACTGTTGCTCTCTAGATCATTGCAGGTAAGTCTTGTGTTTATGTGTGCATGAGTGACAAACTCCCTGTGATGTGTATTCAGTGTGCAAGGCAATTACAAGGTATATATGCAAAAGATATACACTGCAAGCAATTAATTCAGGTCTGTAAATACGCTTGCTATTCTACCAGATCAATGGAACACACCTAGAAGGAAATATGAGAGAATTCCTCACTCTGTTAGGTACAGCAGTTTACCAAATACATTACAATGTACTCCTCATGTTAGGGAAACAATAATCCAATAAAACATACAATTTTAAGTAGCCATTTACATTAGCTGAGTCTAGCAGAATTGCTTACCAAGGCATGCTACTGCCAAATTATTTGTGCAACCAATGGCAATGTATCAATGAATACATATTTATATACATTTTTGCCATAGGGAGAGAACTAGCAATAGGCTATGCTGTCTGATGATGCAAGTGTCATGCAAATGCTGAGTACAGAAATAAAAATTTCTATTTATATGCCATTTATGACCATATGTGTGTTGTCTAAATATAGTTTTACAAGATTAAAGTGGAAAATAGGGTTTATAGGACAGTGTTGAAAATGGAGAGCAAGCACAGGTTAGGATACTACTGGAGCAATTAAGGAATAAGTGAAGATTACATATGTGAAAACAAAAAAAGTCTAAATTTGTACACAGTGCTGGATTTGAACACCTGCCTACTGCACTCAGTATCTGTAGACCTGTACACCAGTTGCTGACACCACAGAAGAAGTCATATCACAGTGACTAGAAATCACACAGTTAAAGGGAGCATAACAAATGGATGAAAGAACAATCTGCTTTGTGAAACAGAGACTAGTGATGTTGGGATCAGACTTCATAACATATTGTAATAATAATGCAAACATCTGATAATGACTACATTAAACAATTATAGTTCATATGTTCATAGGTTCATAGTTGTTCACCAGACTAGTGACCACAAGGGCCTTTATAAGCCTAGCCATGCATTCCAAATCTCTGATAAGATCTGTTAACCTTGATAAGTGTAAGTAGAGGCCTGGGAGATGAAACATTTACAAGCAAGGCCCTGAGAGATGAACCATTTATAGGTTGCCTGTGTCTATTAGACACAAAGGTACAAAGCTAGGGATGAATATCCTGTTCTCCATCCAATTGTCCAAGTTACACTTGAATTGGGTTAGGTAGGAACTCTGCTTCACACAGAAAGAGAGCCTATCCACAGATGGGGTAGTCACTGGGATACATTCCTATCTCTCCAGCAGTAACTATTTATATCACAGGCAAAGTTTAAGTATTTAGGATGGATAATTCTGGTGCTGTTTGTTTTGTGGATATGTAGGAGGTCCATCAGAGTGGGGTCTGACAATGCCATGTATGCCAGATGTGAATATGCCCTCAACAGCCTGTAGGAGACAAAATATAAGGATAGGACTGTGAGGCAGTCTGCATAGGACATTTTACTTACACCCGGTATTCTTTTAGTGAGGAATCTCTGTGGACATTCCATTTGTTGGATATGCCTGGTTAAGTAGATACCAAAGGGGCATTGTACTCAATGATAGGTCTGATGAATGCCGAATACAGTGGAACAATGACTTCCTTGGACTTAGATGGCATACCTTTGTTTATAAGCTGTGCAACACAGAATGATTTCCTCATTACTGTAGACACATGATAGACAAAGGATAGATTACTGTCTATATGTGTCCCTAAGTCGCTGACTACTTTGTCAACTCTAAGGGGTGTGTTGTCAATATGATAGTTACCAGGGGTGGATGACCTCCCACAGGATACTGTTATACATTTCTTGGCATTTAGTTTTAGTTCATGGCTCTAACGCCAATTGTTTGCCCATGTCAGCTCTTCCTGGAGAACATTTGTGTCACTGTGGAATTCAATGACAGCTCCTAATTTTCAATCATCTGAAAATTTAGTCAGCCAGACACCATTGCCATTGGCCTTGACTTCAGAGAAGTAAATGCCAGAAAGGAGTGGTCCAAGGACCGATCCTTGAGGGACTCCACTTGTGACTAGCCTCTTTTTAGAGATGGACTCCTCAATTCTAACTTGAACTTGTTATACCTATACTAATAACTGTCTCCTCACAGTCATATCAGTACTGCTTTCTATCAGGTAGAAAGGCTAAGTGCAATATGGCAAGGGGCACCATATGAAAGCAGCTAAAGTCACAATATGATCAGTTTTTGTCTTAAAATGCCAAACAGTAGTTACTGTTACATTAGTATGGGTAGCCATGCTGCACAATGACAAGCATCATGCAAACTGTCCCACAAACAACGACTGCAGAAAGCAAACGTTCAACTTCTTTTCTTGAATAATATGTATCGTGTGGTCGCTTCCCTCAAAATGATAATTCATCCACTTGATAAAATCAGCAAGCCTTTTATTAAAAATAAATGTGAAGCGAAATCAACTGTTAAAACCAATAAACCACAAAGTTCCTGTGAAGCGAAACCAACTGTTAAAACAAATAAGCCACAAAGTTCCTGTTAAGCGCTTTTCGTCTTCACAGTGTGAAGACTTCTTCAGACTAATTGCTTTCTCCTACAATCCTTCTAAATATAACTTCCTGTGACATCACCTGATTTACTTAATTAATCATAATACAATTGCTGTTCACCATTCTTGTTCCAATACACTATGTATCACATTCGCATATTGTACATGAATATAAAAATAAAAAGTGAACACAAGAACAGCGCAGTTCACAATGTATATATATGTAATTATATATCCACATTTCACATCATGACAACTCTAGTTGCATATTAGTTACACCGTTTTGGACCTTATACAGGTCCGATGTTACTGTCAGTACTTTGAATCTGTTTGCTGATGTTTTTATTATTATTGTTTACAAACTTTCACTCAATATGAGAGCGAAACCAATTATTAAAACAAATATACTACAAAGTTCCTGTAAGAACTAAAATACGAAAACTCCTGTAATATGTTTGTTCCTTCTGGATTTATTACTTAAAAAACCTGCGTGTGTCCCTAGTTATATTGGTAATTGTATTTTTGTTGCTGTTATTACCTTACTCCATTTATAAATTCTGTAACGGAATCTATGGCATGGACTGTTGTAAATCTCAACATGAGTCCATTAAAAAATACATAAATTATTAAGTGATAAATTTACTTGCATAAGTATCTATACTATTCCCGCTTTTTCAATACATTGATTCCTCTCTACGTAAGCGGAACCTATCCTTACTATACTTACTGGTACGTAGTATATACGAAAGTCAGTCTAAGTATTAAGCTTATTGTTGATATCATAGACATTGGTCTGGATTCACGAAGGCTTGCACAGTGTCTTAGAGTAGAGTAAGACTCCATGCAGCCATCATGTCCGACGAGCGATCCAGGAACAGCCTGTAGGGGCATGTAAGAGAGCTCCTAAAACAGCTCTTACATGGACAGGGCTGGGATATGCAAATTACCTCAATTGCAGGCGAAAGGCATGCAAATGAGGTAGATTTGTGATTCAGGAAACCCGAACCTGTCCGAGTAAGAGCAGTGGTATTTGCAGAAATATATTCAGGTGACAACTAAGTACTGTTCTGCAAATAGCAAAACAGAGCCATGACAGCTCCAAATAAAGGTTGCATCCAGTGCAGGAAGCATGCCAATGGCCAAATATACGGCCATGTGAAATGTTTCCTGATGCAATATGAAAATAATAATATTTTATTTTTTTCGCCGATTTCTGATGTTTAAGCATAGCGCAGCGCTGCACAAATGGGGTGTGCTCTAAAATGCAGAATACTAAAACTTAAAACCCACAAATGTGGATTTTATTGAAATTGTTAATGTACAATGCAAGGGAATGGCAGGCTGAAGACAACATGGCCACCGAGTAGAGGTTGCTAAGGGGGGAAGCTCAGTCTAAGACATGTAACCAAGCATTAGTAGGCAATCCTATGTAAATGAGCATTAGGACAGTGAATCGCAAGTTTACATAGCAAATGAGCACAGTCAGTGGAGTGTAGGAGTAGGATATGGGGAGTAACAGAGTAGAAGATAAGTGACATCATGAAGGGGGTATATATGAAAGAAGTGAAGCTCACTGGAGCTGAGTGGCATGTGTCAGCTGTCATTTACACATCATGGAAAGAGGTGTGTCAACAGGTAGGCTAGGGAAAGGCAAGAAATGGAAGGTGTATGCCGTGGATAACACCAAAGTTTCTTGCTGAGCGGGTATGAGCGCATGTGCGTGCAGGTAAAACAGAGTGCGCGCGTGTAAGCGTGAGTGTGCACGTTTAAGCCGGAGTAAGCATGTATAAGGCTGTTTAAAGAGTTGTAAGCGTGTTTGCACTGGTGTGCGTGGGTTTTAACCCGAATAAGCAAGATTTAGTCTGTGTAAGCATGTGTGCGCACGTGTTAGCTGCTGTGCACGTGTTTGTGCTTGTGTGTGCGGCGCTCCCCCCTGAGGAAACAGAAAGGAAAAAGGAAGCACAACAAATAGTAGGAAGCTACCAGGAAGTACTAGCAGAGCTAGCAGGTGAAAACAGTCAGAATCAGGCAATTACACAGGCAGTACACTAACCCAGCCCAGCCTAGCACTTAAAACTCTGCAAACAACAGTCCATTATGTTTCTCACAACAGACACTGCAGTAAGCTAATAGAAGTGAAAACTGAAAAAAGCTTTACTGACACAAAGAAATGTTAGGGGCTGCCATTGCTGTTATAAGGTGACATATGCAACATGCTGAGGGTGGTGACAATGGAAATGCTGCTGGACAACCCACAGTGAGGAGACAGAGAAGAGTGTACAGGCCCAGGGTAACCTACCAGGGGCTACATGAGCTGGAGATAGTGGAGCGCTATAGAGTGGACAGAGACCTCCTGCAGCAAATTGTTGAGCTGTGCAGGCCACGCCTCACGCACAGAACCAACAGAGGGGAACCCACCCCAGTGGAAACCAAGGTATGTGTTGGCCTAAGAATATTAGCAACAGGTACCTTCCAGAGACCAACTGGTGATATGATGGGGATATCACAGGCATCAGCATCCAGGGTGCTACACCAGTTCCTGGATGCCATGTCAGCACATGTCAGTGATCTTGTATATTTCCTCAATTCCCATGAGGTAATGGCCAGCAATATGCGTCTCTTCCAGCAAATAGTGGAATACCCTGAGGTAGTGGGTGCAATAGACTGCACGCACATACGCATCAAAGCACCAGCCGGCGAGTGGGGTAGGGTCTACTTCAACCGCAAGGGCTTCACCTCCATCAACTGCCAGGTCATGTGTGATGCCCAGGGCATAATACTGAATGTGTGTGCAGGATGCCCTGGAAGCTACCATGATTCCCATATCTGGCATCTGACGCAGCTGTACCAGACATTTGCCAATGGGGACATCCCACATGGTCACCTAGTGGGGGATGCTGGCTATGCACTGGAGCCGTGGCTGATGACACCCATCAGAAACGCACACACACCTGAACAGGAACGCCAAAATGAGACACATGCACAAACACTTAATGTAATAGAGAGTGTGTTTGGGCTGCTCAAGTCACGGTTCCGGTGCCTGGACACATCTGGTGGAGCCTTGCAGTACTCACCAACTACATGTACCCAAATTGTCATGGTATGTGCTATGCTACATAATATGATCCTGTGAAAACAGCTGCAGCAGGACCAGCATAGGCCTGGGCCAAACAGCCCCCCAACATTGCCAAGGCCATCACAGGTAGAGCGTGACTCGGAGGAGGAACAACCTGAGCCTGCCCCAGTAGGCAGAAAGAGGCATGCCCAGTATGCTTTGGCCTTGGCAAAGAGGCAACGCATAGCACATACACTGGCTCAGTAGGAACTCTGGAAATGATACCTCTCTCCGACTCGCACATATAGAAAAACGGATGCCTAAGTTGACACAACCTGCTTTCAAACATGTACAAGGAGTGTAGTATGTGCATCCGACATAGGCAGCCCTACAGCACCACCTAAGGCATAATTGCCATGTGTTAAGCAATATAAAGCAGTGCTAAACAGCATTTACCACCATGTAGTATATGCAAACAAAATTGCACACACCAACTAGCACAACTGTGGTCAATGTTCTGTAATATTGGGCAACGTCCAGCAATGTTGGTGAATATTGAGCAATGTTGGACAAGCCTGGTCTAAGTAGGGCATAGCTGAACAAAAGCCAACATGCTCATATTTGCTTAACTGGCCCTTAAGCAGTCTGGTCTGCTCAGTATGAAAATATAAAGCAGTGATGGGCCTCGAACCCAGGATACTGTGCACTATAGGCAAAGTACCGAACCACTAAACCATGACAGTATTGCAGTGGTCCACCTGTATGAAGGAATGTTGATAAGTCTATACAAAGTATTTCATGGAAACCCTGCAGGCACAGCATAACCCTTGTCGAGTTATGACACAAAGGTGAGTCCTGCAGTGAGAACAGAACCTGACTTCCAACACACACAGTATAAATGTTAATATCGGTCATGTTCGCACACATCAACAAATGTAGTGGACCTCAGATAGCAACATACTGAAAGGTCACACTGGGCATGCTCACACTTGAATAAATGAGAAAAATGTCAGGCAACAAAACACGGAATGGCAGAACTGGGCATGCTCACACACTTAGGCCATGTCTGAGTACAGCAGTGGGCCACGCATATCTGGCAGTTGCATGTGTTAACCCAGGAACCTGTCACTATACAGCAATCTGCCCTGTGCACACAGTTATATGACAACAGACACATCTATAATATAGTGGAACCCTGTCATAATCAAAAATGTTCTGCAGATACCAAAGTTGTTCATAGAAACTAGTAAAGCAAAGATGATAAAGACCTGCAAACAGTATCAGCAATAAACATTGTGCATCTTGAACATCAGCATAGGTTCAGAGGTCGATACTAGGCTATCTGCCCTAGGGCATGTACAAGCCTAGCCAGAGTGTGTTTGGCATTTGCAACCCTGTCAGATTACTACACTGTGTGTGTGAATAGTAGGTCACACAAGATAGCCCATGTACGTTTAGGCTAGTGTGCCTCTGTCTAGCAGGGACACAGAAGATATCCCAGGGGTAAACATACGATCACCCATACAGTCGTCAAGATGTCTCCTGTAGGTGATCAGTGGGTGGCTCTGCCTATGTGAAACTGGGATTACATTCTGGAGTGAGTGGAGCCTCTGCGATAAGAATCTGTCCCTCCACAATGTCCTATTAACATCTGTGCTGAGGTATACGTCCCTGGAGTGTGTAGCTCCAAGGGAGTCGGATATCCTGAGGTGGAGCATGTCCAATAATTCTGGGTTGGGTATAACTGTAAAGAACAGGCATACATCATATCTGAGTAGGTGGTAAGCGACTGAGTAGAGCTGGAGTTTCTGCATCTGAACTGTGCAGGGCATCTGTGTGAGTCCCTAGATCTGCTTGGTGAGGAACTTCCGTGGCCAGTACAGTTGCTGCAGGTGTCGGGTAAGGTACACCTCAAATGTGGCATTGTAACCAAGCATGGATGTGATGAGTATAGGGGCACAATGACCTCACTCGATCTAGATGTGAAACCATATGGGATAAGGTGGCCCACATAGAAGGTGTGTCAAACCACTTTGGCAATGTGAATGTCAAAGGCGACAGTACGAACAAGTCATGTCCCCAAACCCCTAACAACTCCTACCGTATGTAATGGAGTACTACCTATGTGGTAATGTGTGGGCATGTTGTTATTCCCAAAGGGGATGACTATGCAACTAATGGCATTTAGCTGCAGACCATGGCTCAGGCACCAGTCATCCATCTCTGTGAGACCCTGTTTGAGTATGCATGTGGCAGCTGGAGAGTTAATCATGGCACCCAGTTTGCAGTCAAGTGCAAACATGTTCAGCCATATTCCCCCTGTGGTAGCCTGTACGTCAGACAAATATATACTGAACAAGAGAGGACCCAGGACTGAGCCGTGTGGGATGCCACGTGTAACTGGTGTATAGTCAGACATGGCACCTGCGTTTCTGACCATGTGGGTGCTATCCCTGATACATGTATCAGTCCATCGTGTGAGATATGTGTCCATATCGACGCTGGTGAGCCTATGCATAATGGCCCAGTGGTTATTGTGTTGAAGGGTTTTGCAAGGTTCATGTAGGCTGTGTGGACAGCCGTCCCTATGTCGATGGACCTGTTAGCCATTTAAAGAATGCAAACAGGTTCAAGAGGCAAGATCTGCCCACAACAATGCTGAAATGTGTAGGACACAGTGTCTGTAGGTTCCTGATGTCTATGTGTATGAGTCCCATGACAATACGCTCCATAGCTTTGCAGAACAGGCTACTTAGGCTTATAGGGCAATATTGTCTGTGGTCCATTGTGGCACCAACTCTGTGGAGTGGGACCACTGTCACTGTACGCCATTCCTTGGGTACATATCCTGTTGTAACTCCGATATTGAACAGTGATGTAATGTGAGGGCTGCGTCTGTCATGATGCTCGTGTAAGATGCAGGCTGGGACACCATCTGGTCACATTGATACTGTGATGTACGCTTTGGGGAGGGCAGCACTCAACTGTTACTGTGTGATGTCAGGGAGGTTATATTCTGTTTGGGATGGATAGTTGCTCCTTAGGGGGGATGGGTGGGAGACATCTGCACTGAACCTGTTTGCCAGGATGTTGACAATGCCAGTGGGTTCAGGGTAGGTTTAGTCAGTATGCAGTAACTCACAGCATATCAGTGAGTGTCCACCCAGGTTCCTAACATAACTGAAGAAGGCCGTGTGATAGTCCTACGTGTCTGTTGCAATTGTCTGGTAGAAGCAGCCCTTAGAAAAGTTCATGAGTGATTGTAGCTGTCTGCTAGTACAGATCACAGATGCCTTCCTAGTCTGGGATTGTGCTCTATCATGTAGTAGCTTCCTCCTGATGTTGTACAGCTTATTAATGGCTGGGGTCTACCAGACAGGTCCCCTGCGATTGGAGTAGTGAGTCCTGTTGTTATTTGGGATAGCACAATCCATACAGTCCACTAGGTGTCCATAGAATGTGTATGTAAAGGATGCAGCAGTGTGAGCAGTATTTGCCACTGTCTCAGGGTCTCTGAAGGATACCACCTTGCTTCAGTGACGTGAGACGTTTGCTCATGAGAAGTTCACCAAGACTACCCAGGATGGGCGTGTGGAGGGTATATGTATGTCCAGTGAGATACATGTATGTTCTGACCTTACCAATGAGGGGTATATCGCTGGTGTGGAACATAGAGTCCCCATGTTGGTGATGATCAGGTCCAATATGTTTTCCCCCTTGTGGCTGTGCTGATTGGTTGTGCCATAGCTTATGAGTCTACAAATTGTAGCGACTGTTGGGTGAGGGTGTCGGGGCTTGAGTAGTATCCCCAGTCAATATTTGTGTATATGAAGTCACACAACATAATGGTGTTTGTGGAGACCTTCATATTCTCCATAGTTCCCACGAAAACCGAGTGTGGTTCCTGAGTTTGGGTGTGTGTTGTGTAGCAGGCAACAAACTGAAAGGCAGTATTGCACAATGGTAGTTGTATATGTATGGTCTGTGATGCTTTGTGCAGTGCTACTAACCCGGAGGTGTGTGTATCTGTGATGTATATGGGTACTCTCCCTAGTTGTGTTGTCTGTTCCAAGTCTTGTTGTCAGACAGCATGGTATGAAACATAACCTGGTAGTGCTGGTGTGCAGAAGAGAGCCTGAACCAGGTGTCTGTCAGTGCACAGATATCGCTATCCTCCATATTGAAGAAAGTCCTGAGTGGCCGAAATATGAGGTTAACACAACTGTTGTTGAGCAGCATTACCCTTAGTTTCATTTAACCTGTAATGTCTATGGAGCTGGGTTTGTCTTCTGAGCCCTGCTTAAAAAAGGCACTATGGTGGTAGCAAGAGCCTTAGCCAGCATTCCAAAGTCCAAGGGTGACAGGTGCAAGCTGTCCATAGTGAAGCTAAGTGGCATGTGGAGCATGTCACCATAGGCTGACAGACACTGTATCCCCTATGAATTAAACAAATTTGTTAGGCAACTGTTAAATGTGATATGTATGTCCGTATACTGTGACATCATAATTGGTGGGTGTAAGATGCTAGACAAGGTCAGGGTCATACTGGCCTGGGTTACATGATCAGAGTGTTCCTCCATGTATCATGTCATGTGGTCCAGGGAGTAACGTCTGAGGTTATACACACCAGCATGGACAATGATGGTGCCAGTCCTGTACTTGCTTTGGAGTGACCTGACTGCCTGTGTTATGCGGCAGATCCTGGCACCCAACAGACAGCCCAAAGTGACTATTCCCTTGTTCGGGCTGGTGAGTGGTATGTCAGTGTGTCTGACAATAAGTGTCACCTATTACAAGTGTATTAGGTGTGTTGTGTAGCCCGAAGGGCAGTGACTGTGTGGCACACTGACATTGTAAACTATGTGATATGTGGGTATTGTAGTGGGGTAGCAGGTGTGTGTGTGTCTGCTTTGGAGATCTCTGCTGCTTAGGTAGAGTACATTTACAGCATCCGAGTGCATCTATGTGTGATAATGTGGTTTGAGTGCTGTTGCTAGAGGATATGTGAGACTGATATGTGGTGTGTGTGGTTACCTTCACCACCTGATAGACTGTGCCAGTCATGGGTCGAGAGAGTTCAGCACCCTGTATATCTATATAGGTGCATCTCACACATATATCTGAGTTTGTCAGGAGGAGGAGAGGGTTGTCTGTGTACATGAGGCAGATATGACATTGTGTCAATATCACAATATCCACCAGCTGGACTGAAGAGTACACGTGAAACTGACCCCTGGACATACCAGGATATTATCATGACATACTCGGTAGCCTGATCAAAAAGGATCAGTAGGGTGTTAAGCGTGTAAAAGAGTATAACAGGGATTAGTGCTCGTGTTCATTAGTGTTTTGTAAAGAGTAGCTGAGAAGGAGTCCAGACTGAATCATGACACCTCCTTCAGCTATGTCATAAATAGCAATGTACACCCATATATGTCCTGAGTCAGGGCCTACTGTACCTGAGTGACAATGCCAACATCATGACAGACAGGCCCATATGTACATACCCATTTCCCACTGACAATAGTCCATATCATCATACCAGGAGATATCACATGTAGAATGGATGAGCAGCTACCCCCACTGCTAAAAGCATGGCAGCAAGTGGAATACATTGATTCCCAATATGTGTCATGCACAAACTACAGAACAAACAGATCATGCACCTGAACAGTCAGCTTAGCCTCACCCCCTACACAGGATATGGAACCATTGAGTGTGTTACAGCTACATATGGCACTCCCCACAAGTGTTGGTGCACAACACACCATGGGAAGTCAAGTCCAGTATGCCTATGAAGTCTGGTCTGCAAGGTCATGGAGTCTATCATGGTTGCAGTCATAAACAGAGCTATTGGAAGCTGACATACACACAACCCTACCAAATGTGGTATGTTCATGTGTGGATCATGGTTCCCAAACATGCTAGACTGTTTGCAAGGCAGCCACCCAGGACATACATCAATGAACACATCTACACGTGTCACATAAACTTTGAATAGCCCTTTATCAACATCCCAGATGCATGTAGTATCCACAAGACCAACAAGCTGTGCATAAATATGTGTTGACATATGACGGAATGTCAATGTGTACACAGATAGATCACACAAGGTAAGGATTCTGAGGTCCTGTTCAAGATGTTGACACCTGCTGACCCACATGGACCATTCCTGGAATGGCATAAAACAAAGTGTACACACATCACCATGTCCAGTCTGATGATGTCACCATCCTATAAATACAGCAGGAGAAGGAAAACCAACCAATAAAGCAAATAGCGCACCCTGTTAATGTGTCTCTCTCTAGTATCATAACATAGTTAGGTAGGGGTTTGAATCCTGCAAACAGTAAGTGTGTGTGTGGGGGGGTGTGTACGTGTGCAGTTTCCTTTCAGAGGTGTTCCCTTTTTGGGGACTGGGAAAACTCACTAAAAGAGGTGCATTCCTCTTTGGAAAGTCTGATGATGTCACCATCCTACAAATACAGCAGGAGAAGAGAAACCAGCCAGTAAAGAAAATAGCGTGCCGTGTTAATACGTCTCTCTCTCTAGTATCATAACATTGTTAGGTAAGGGTTTGAATCCTGTAAACAGTGAGTGTGCAGTTTCCTTTGAGAGGTGTCCCCTTTTTGGAGACTGGGAAAACTCACTAAAAGAGGTACATTCCTCTTCGGAAAGTTTGATGATGTCACCATCCTACAAATACAGCAGGAGAATGGAAACCAGTCAGTAAAGCAAATAGCGCGCCGTGTTAATGCATCTCCTTGTAGTATCATAACATAGTTAGGTAGGGGAATGAATCCTGCAAACAGTGAGTGTGGGGTGGGGTGTGTATGTGTGCAGTTTCCTTTGAGAGGTGTTCCCTTTTTGGAGTCTGGGAAAACTCACTAAAAGAGATACATTCCTCTTTGGAAAGACTGATGATGTCACCATCTTACAAATACAGCCGGAGAAGGGAAACCACCCAGTAAAGCAGATAACATGCCGTGTTAATGCATCGCTCTCTAGTATCATAACATAGCAAAGTAGGGGTTTGAATCCTGCAAATGCTGACTGTGTGTGTGTCACTGTTGGTCAATGCAGTGTGGGTTTTGCTTTTACTATGGTATGACACAGTATGATTACAACAGTAAGTGCATTGCACACATCAGGTATCTGCGTGGCAAATATATATGTGTACATGTCCCCTCAATCAGTACATAGGTGTGAAGCCTGCATACTACATGAATACATTTGTTTCCATTGACAGGTTTTGCCACTGCTTCTCAGATCATAGGTCACATATGTATGTATGTGACAAGGCCATCCACTGTTGTGTTCTGTGGCCAAGGTCATCTGTGGCACACACACCCATGACAGTTACTTAAGAGTAGTGTGAGTGAGGGTATATGCCTGGGGTATATGTCAGACATGGTCGTACACAACAAAGACTGCCAAGAATGAACAGTCTTTATAGGTGTACGACTGCCTTGTGGATATGCATTTAGGCCTCTAATGTCTTATGTGATACACCTTGGGACTCCACAATACCTATGGATATGTGGATACCAAGGGACACATGACATAGCATGAGGCTGTATGTGCACATTGGTACCCAACATACATGTTGAGGGCTACCACCTGTGTGGTACTGATGGGATAGTATGTATAGTACATGAGGATGACTATGCCATAGTCAGCTTACTGCTATACAGCATGTATCAGACAACAGGTATCTGTCTGTATGATACCCTTGTGTAGGATATGCATCCCATCCAGGGAATGCATTGTAGGCCAATCCATGCATTTCCAGATTTGGATGGACACATCCCTAGTGTGTCTGCATGTACCTAAGGGGGCTATATGCCAAACAGGTGTGGTCACAGGAATGGGTGGTGGTCATTACCACTGGTTAGTGTTATAGTGTAGCACTGGAAGGATCCAATTGTTATTGGGTTCCCTACTACTGTGTGTCATTTGTCAGGACATCATCCAATTATTGCTTATAGTCATGCTGTTGAGGTTGTGTATACTACCAGACCACAAATCATTGACAGATATTAACGGTATCGCCCACAGCATAGTGTCAACCCATGTCATACACACGTCTACCCATGTTAGTACATAACTGTAGCAGAATGCATACTGGCCATTGAAAGATACTATGAGATGTTAACAATGTGTACAACAGTGTATGCCACACGTCCCATGTGTCCACAATGCACGTACATCCAGACAGTGCGCACGTACCATGTTCACAGATGTACACTTGCTAATCTGTACTGCACACATCACACATGTACTGTCCACTCACTAACACATGCTGGCAACACATCACACTTCAGCCAAGTGGCACATGGGTGGAGAATACATACTCAGACCTAACAGTGGTGTAAACAATGCTACATTGACAATCAGACCTTTGATGCATAATGTCTGCTCAGATATGCCTACAAGGATGTCATTACACTTCCTTGTTGACAACTTGCTATTATTGCTACACTGCTATAGTGTCACCCTGTGCATCAGCACCATGTTAGCCTGTCCCTCCGTCAATGATGCAGATGACAGGAGGCGACACAGGTATCATCATATGCACAGGTTGTTTTGTTGTTTGCCAGAGCCTGACATTGACTCATCCTATCGACATGTCTGTGTGTGTGTGTGTGTGTGTGTGTGTGTGTGTGTGTGTGTGTGCGTGAAGGACAACAGTACAGCATGGGCCAATGTTGATGTAATGTGTGTGTATGTGTGAGCCCTAGTTGTTCGGTTAATGTGTGTGTGTCTGCATGCACACAGCTCCATCATGTGGCTGCCATATATGGTAGTTTGTGGGACAGCCACAGACTGTACCTGCTAGGCTGTACAGATCACTGTCTCCGGCCATGGACACAGTACCTGTTCCTGGCAGGGGTGCTACGGACAGTATTGGGTACCAACCCTGACTGGGTACTGTCATCAGAGGCAGAGGTATGATGACTGGACCCATGTCCCTGCTGGGACTGGCCAGAGCCACATGCACGCAGTCTACTGGGATGGTCAATGGACAGGCCAGCCCCAGTACTGTCACTATGGGAGTGGCTGTGAACTGTGGGCCGTCCACGACCACTGCCAGCTGTTGCTGTTGCTGGCATGCGTCCGCGTCGACGTTGCAACTGTCCCGCATGGTCCTGGCTCATGGAAGACATGTTGTTGAGGGCATCTAATGTCTCCCACCAACGTCTATCAACGACCTCGGTGTAAGTCCAGATGGCACCGGCAAGGTCATGGATGCTGTCATTGATAGCAGTGTAATGTGACCTCTGTGTCCTAAGTCCCTGCCTGGTGTACCATTCTATATGTGCCTGAGCCTGCATTACAGCCTGGAACATACTGGTTGTCATAAGGCCTGTGAGGGCATGCCTGCCAGGGGCAATATGACCAGTGGTGCTCCCCCGAGAACCCCTGGAACTCTGCCTATGTGGTACTGTTCCGGGTCTATGGCTATGGCTGCTATGAGGGGATGCAAGTGCCATGGGTACCACATTCTCCTGGTCAATGCCAACTGTATGCTGTTCCTCGCCTATAGCCATTGGTGGTGAGGGATGTATTGACAGTATGAGTGTGTGCATAGATGGGGTTGAACGCTAAATACTGTTGATTGGTGGACCAACGACAGACCCTGTCAAATCTTCCTGTGCCAAAATACATGTGTCATCATCACCACTATTCGTGGCAGTAGCTTCAGGTTGCCTGCTGCTTTTACCAACCCCTAACTCAGCACCTGTGACAGGAAGACAGGAAACACACTTTACGGTCTGCACATGCACACATGCACACATGCACACATGAACACATGCACACATGCACACATGGACACATGCACACATGAACACATGAACACATGCACACATGCACACATGAACACAATCCAACATGCACACATGCACACATGAACACTAATACACACCTCACTACAGCACATACATACACATACCAGCAATCCAACACATACTCTATAGTAGTGAAGGTGGGTGTCAGTATCACAAGGTAGACAGTCTCCACACACGTGTCAGCATGCAGAATATGTGTTGCACAAGACCATGCAGTGCAAGTGTAGACGCTCCTATTAAATGGCAGTATACATGGCTTTGATGCAACTGTGTAGTTGTTCAGTGATTGGCTACACCCTGGAACACAATGTGTACATGGACACAACATTGCTGTGCAGGTATTATCAGCTCTGCAATGCCCTGTGCACCATCACTCACAAGTATACATGCCATGGCTGCATGTGTTATCTGTGTGACACATGGATATCCATGTCTGAGTGCAGTGCCTGTGTCCATAGCAGATAATAGTGGGCATGGGTGTAGCACATACATGCTATGTACACACACGGGATGTGCGGTGCATGTTGACGTGAAGGAATACCAATGCTTGACATGGCCAGTGTACAGTGGTTATGGTGAGTGTGGGACATATTGCAGATATGTGGGTGCCAGACATGGCATGGCATGCTACACGACTGCAACATTAAACACCACATATACCCAATGTGTGTCAAGTGACATATACACCCACTAGCATTCCAGGACATATATGTGACACTTTGTGTGGATGGTGACTGCTGTGCATATTGTGTATACTGGCATATGTGAGCACACAGACAACATGCTATGCATATTGTGTATAGGTGCATATGTTTGCACACACACAACACTGAGGTGAAAAGCAATGACTGCTATGAGTAGTACTGTGGTCACTGTAACTGGATGGGGTGTAGTACCCTGTGCCATCATCAACATGCATCTTGTGGTCACTCACAGCTACTAATGTGTGTAAGACCACCGCCTAGCATGCTGTACCTGAACTGCAGTGCCGTGGCTACGTTCACAATTACACAGCCACCTTGTACATGGGTGTGTGAGGTGCCCAATAGGGAACATTGCCTAACATGACTGTATGTGTTGCAGAGTGTTGCACAGCCCCATGATAGGCCTCTACCCCTGAGGTACATCATGTATGTGTGCATGACATGTGGGATACTGAAGTGTGACCTTACAGCGGGTGTGTGGTAATGCCAAATGTTGCATGTTTTCATGTACTGCGTATGATAAAGTGTTCTGTTGTGTACAGCTTTAGCAACTATGCATATCCAATGTGCAGTACAGTGTTGCCACAATTGTGTCTGCTGCACTGTGCATTGCATGTGATTGAGGCAGCTACTGACTTTACTGAGATGATTGATGTCTCACAGCAAACATGCACAGCATGCATTATGCGTAGGTGTGTTACGTGTACATGGCCTACACCTCACCTATGATATGCACATTTCATTACCAATATTAAAGTGTTAACACACTCACCAGCATGTATTGTCTGCCCTGCTGTCACACCAGAGGGACCTAGAAGAATATGACACAGTTTGTCAGTGGCCACAACTGTGGCATTGCTACTGTGAGTGTGCTAAATGACAGTGGAACAACAGTCAACAGTCACAGGTGTACGGATACTATTCCAAATATCAGTATTGCACACATTACGCAGCACAACTGTTAAACACACAGTACACATCTCACATATGCATATTCTAACAATACAGGTAACGGTAGTCTACAGCTAGGGCGTATTACCTGCATGCTCCATGTCATCCTGCTGGGTGGCTCCGGCCTCTGTGATGTCACATGTGTGATGCTATTGCTGCAGTAGGCCAGGAGCCACCATGCTTAGGACTAGCTCCTCCACTCTGGTGAGGGGGGGATGTATGGCTGCCCCACCACCTGTGGCAAGCTGTTGCCTATGGATATCAGATGCACGCCACCGGACATGTCTAATTAAATCACTGCATTGATGGCGTACCTGCTCATATGTTCGGTTATGCATGCCTATGTCATTTACCCGGTGAACAAGGTCTTGCTACAGTGCAGTACGGTCATGCTGGTGCTGGCTGGCCCTGGAAAAAAGCAGGTTATAGTGCTGCACCAGGCTGTTCAGAATTTCTTGCTCCTCTGCAGCTGAATACGATGGATTACTTTGATGAGCCATAACCCTGGAAGACAATTAAACGATATGTGTGAGCATGTCATGTGGCACACTTAACATTATGAGGTACAGATATCACTTAACTGCCATATATAGCATCTATCTGTCTATCAGAGGATACACACATTCAATACCACATATCAGTGCTCAGCCCACAACTGGCTGACAGTGCCTGCAACACTCCATATAACACACCAGTATACACCAGCAGTCGACAAACTGTTTGGGATACAATGCACAACCTCGCCCCGGGGGTATATATCAAGCTAATGCATGAAGAAATATGTCATCCAATGCAATGAATGTCATGTACATTTACAGTATTACAAGTAAACCACCCTAGTCTTTGATGCCATACCCCTACCTAACATATGTGCACGGTTGTTAATATAGCTGGCATACTGCTGTAACAGCGTATACATGTTGCTAGGTACACACACATACCCTGTAACACACACATGTCATTCCGGGCATGGTACAGGCAGCATTAAACACACATCAGACATACATACAACACACAGATGTATGCCGACACAGATGAGCATTACCTGTGTACCTTATAGTACTGTGTGCCCTGACTTACAGATACCTATGCCTGTGGTATGTAATCTGTGCAGACTATAGGAAACACACAAGGCAGTGTTACCAGGGACTGTGAACATACACCATACTGTGCTGTTTAGGCCTACAGCTTCAGGTAGTACAACAGTTCATATGTGAGCTGGAGTCACCAGCAGTACCACTTACTGAGCATACATGTATTGCTTCAGCCTACATTGGGACACCACAGTCGTACACAAGGAACTACGTCACAACATATGCCATCCTACTATGTCTGCATCCCAATAACTGACACATCTTTCTCCAGCCTCACACCTAGGACACAAACTACCATGACAGACATAACCTCACACTAAGCTATCACACCTTTACAAACCTTGCACACAGTCACTGTCACACTCATTTCACCTCACATAGCAGGTATTGCACTGAGTACATGTGTGTGTGCATTGTGTCATAGGTAGGTAATACGCTATTGGCCCTAGGGCCTAGAGCAGCCTAGCCATATGCTGTCCTGGCCTTTGACACACATGTAATGTGATTTCACTTGCTCCTGTCAACCGGATAAACAGAGGTGACTCCCAGAGCATATTACCTATCTCCAAAACAATCATCAGGGGTATGTATGACATCTGCTAATGAGGAGCCTTGTTTGTTCATGCTGGGTGGTTTAGTCCAGAGTATGGCATATTTGTGGATAGGAACCTGTACCTCCAGCATGTGCTGTTCAGTGAGGTGACAAGGATTAGGGCCCTAGGTCATGTAGTCTGGAGGGATTGTGAGGTGTTGTGATGGTGGTTGGCTTACTGCTATGGGTGTGACATACCTCTGTATGTCAGGCAGTGGTAACCTCTGGGTGGGCAGTATGTAACACACTCTAGCTGTGGTTTGTGAGTCAGTCTGCATAGGGCATGTGTTTCAGGGCAGTATTACTCTTTGTTAGGTATGTCTGTGGCCTTTCCACTTGCTGTAGTTGTCATGTGAGGTACATACCACATGGGGCATTGTGATAAGTAGAGGGGAACACTGACCTATATTTCCCTAGATGACACACCTTTTGTGATGACATGTACCACATAGACAGATTACATTACTGCTGTTGTCACTGTCATTATCAAAGGGGAGCCTACTGTCCACCTGTGTCCCATGTACCCTTCTGACACCATCAGTGTTAGGCAGGCTACCATCTATGTGGCAGTTACTGCGTAAGGTGTTTTGGAATGGGGTATGGCACTGCGGTAACAACACTGGTGTTCAGTCAATGCCTTGGACAACAAGCACCTGTTGCAGTACATATGACCCCATGTCTCCCTCACTCTCTCTCTTATAATATATATATATATATATATATATATATATATATATATATATATATATATACACATACATACATATATACATATCTATCCGTATCTATCCATATATATCCATATCTATACATATCTATACATATCCATACATATCCATACATATCTATATATATATCTATATATATCTATATATATCTACATATATCCATATATATCCATATATATCTATATATATCTATATTTATCCGTATATATCCATATATATCTAAATATAGCCATATATATATATATATATATATATATATATATATATATATATATACACACACATATATGTATATATACATGTATATATACACATACATGTAAACATCCATTGCTGTACATATAGCTGCACATATAAGCACATATACTGCCCACCTTTCATGGTGGGGATGTCAATTATGCAACAGTTGTGAGACATATGGTTATGTAATATTATTGCACAATGTTGTGCAGAATGCATTCTGCTGTCCTCAGGCCGTATAGCTGTTGCAGGCCTCACTGCCTGTAGCTCAGTCCCACAGCGTTTAACACCACATGACATATACTGGCACTGCTTGCTTTCTGCAATGCCACACACTACAACCTACATACATATGTGCACAAAGCAGCCTTCAACAACATACTTATGTCCAGCCTTCACTAACAGTTGCAGTATGTCCCTTGCCCTATGCAAATGTGCATGTACATATAGATATAGACTGCTGCCACATATGGATGATTCACAGTATGTAGAGTACCCTTCAGACACATCTTTCAGATGTCACCAAATACATATCTGTTACATACCTTACCTTTGTATTCCTCACCTCCATATGTTGTAGGTGTTGTTTTTTTATTTTTTATTTATTTTTTTTATTATTATTTTTTTTGTTTTGTTTCCTCTGTGTGTTGCTGTTTGTTTTCAGCATCTGTCTCCTTCTGCCTGTTTGTGTCTGTCTGTCTCTGTCTGTCTCTCTCACTCGTGCTCTCTCTCTCTCTCTCTCTCTCCCAATTGTTGCAATGATATTATTGCATGTGTGGACAGCCGATACAGGCTGCTTTTCTAGGTATCTGCACATGTGCATGTGATGGCCTCTGCACTATTTGGTGCCCACCATTTAGTAATTGCATGAAGCCTGCTGTGTGTTAATTGCAGTTCTCACTGTGATTTCAGGACACTGCTATAAAATGATAGGTTAGGTAGGTGTAGCCCTTTCAGTTTTGCAAGGTGGGGACCATGCTTGTTTGCTGTGAACACTGTTGTCTCAGTCAGAAGGTTGGTGATTGTCTCATATCTGAAGCTGGGTTGTAGCCAGTGAAATGCATGTTGTACTGAAACCTGACTGTTGCTTCTTCCAGTACACTCTTCTCAGTGTGTAGGTTTACTCACACCTCCTAATGCTAGCACTGGATACATGGGAGTATATACTTTCTTTTCGAATTAGAGAATTAACTGGCATACAACAGTAGTTATTGCAATGTATTCCTATGGCTTTCCTATTTTCCCTTTACATTCACTCATTGTAATGCATGCTATATTTCTTTCCGCACCAAGTTGTTGTATATCTGCTGTGGTGTAATGGTACTTCATGCAGACTGGTGAGTCCAAGGTCCTGGGTTTGAGACTGACAAGGTTTTTTATTTTGCTGCTGAGCAGTACAAGGGCCTTGTCATACAGAGTGACTAAGGCACTTTTAAGCAGTTGTAAGCGGGTTTGCTCGGGCTTGCGCGACACTTAGCGATGCTAAGCTAAGCTTAGCTTAGCTTTTTTTATTTTAGCAATACTAAGCCAAGCTTGGCTTAGCTTATCATATCTTAGCAATGCTAAGCTAAGTGCACACATGTGCACACTGGTCCAAACCCACTTACTACTGTTTACAAGTGCTCACTCCCACTAACCCCTGCACTCATTTCTTTGACAGAAAAGTAAATGGGGAGATAGGAATGTGGTGATAAAGGGTGCACAAAGAGGGGAAGACAGTAGGAAAACCAGCTCGGGATGTACAGGATGGGTGTGGAGAGGGTCCATAGCTGCCCGTTTCTTTACCAGCAACAGCTGTGCATATGCAATACATTAGAAGGGATATTAGAAACCTTCCACCCCTGAGAGAAGGGTGATGACAACTAAGTATGTTGTACTACCAATTATGAATATCAGGCACATGCACTGTTTGTGAACTGCTACACTGTCATTAGTACGTTACTCACTTCTGAACAGTTTGTGGTTTGTTTGTGTTGACATTAGCACAGTCTGCTCAGGACAACTGGACATATTTCACTACTGTGTATGCCTACCTACACCCTTGGTTGTGACTGACTACATGAGTACATAGTACCTTTGGGTAGGGGTGCAGAAGTGCAGAGTGCATTATTTATTATCGTGTGATGTTTATCTTACTGAACATGCAGAGTTGCTGTGTACCTGTAAGTCTATAAAGGCTAGTAGTCTGTCTGAGTAGCTCCCACCTGTGGACATATCCAGACGGTAGACAGAGGTCAGCCTAGTATTCTTTGACTGTGTACCACAGCAGTCTTTTCAGCACCTGAACAATGGCATTGTCACAGGTGGTTGCTAGCAGTACATGGCTACATCCTTTGATATTTCTGTGTTGTACTTTTACATAAGGGCATGCTTGTGGGATTCATTCTACAGCTATTTGCAGAGTGTGTAACAGCAGACAAGCTGATATGCCTATGTGTTTCTGACTCTTCCAGGCCTCAGATACTCTCATGTATATATATGAACAGCCTCAGGGAAAGGTACATATAACTGGGATACACCTGTGATATATTTCAGACATTTTGCAGTTCAGACTTTGGGGGATTCAGAGCATATGTATTACTACACCTTTTCTGACGTGCAAGCAGTGTCTACTCTCACTTATTCACATTTGTCATTAAGTGAGATTCCCCACCTTTCTACCTACTGTTAGTACATTTCACAGGGAATTAGAGGGGCACAGCTAACATTTGTTTACAAATCAGGGTCATCATTGTAGAACAGTCACTGTTGGGAGATCTGGCCTGTGACCTATGCAAATATGCCAGTGTTTATCCTGCTCTGAAATTGTGTGGGGTTTGTAAGGTGCTACTGTAACATTATTCCCTACTAGCATGGCTGATTCTCTTTTCGCAGTCATGTCATGCAATTCCACAACACCTGCTGGTTAAGGCCCACAGAACAAGATTTGTGTTATGCCATTCCTATTTTCCCTTTACATCCACTCATGGTAATGCATGATATATTGCTTTCAGCACTAAGTTATTGTATAGCTGCTGTGGTGTAGTGGTACTTCATGCAGACTGGTGAGTACAAGGCCCCAGGTTTGAGACTGACAAGGGTATTTTATTTTGCTGCTGAGCAGTACAAGGGCCTTGTCATACAGATTGACTAAGGCTCTTTTAAGCAGTTATAAGTAGGTTTGCATGGGTTTGCGTGATGCTTAGCAATGCTTAGCTAAACGCACACAAGCTCACACTCGCGCACCCCCGCTAACTACTGCTTAAAAGTGCTTACTCCCGCTAACCCCCGCACTAATTTCTTTTAATGAAAAGAAAATGGGGAGATAGGAAAGTGGTGAAAAAGGGGGCACGAAGAGGGAAAGACAGTAGGGAAACCAGCTCGGGATGTGCAGGATAGGTGTAGGGAAGGTCCATAGCTGCCCATTTCTTTACCAGCAACAGCTGTGCATATGTTTGAAATTTGGTGTGAAATTTTAAACCTTCCACCCCTGAGAGAGGGGTGAGGACAACAAAATATGTTGTACTGCCAATTAGAATTATCAGTTTACATGTCCAGTGGACATGTGTGTGAATTGGGCAGCTATGTATGGGGCGTAATTTTTTTGTGGGAACAGATTGTCCTTTTTCTTTTTTCTTTTTTCAGGTGAGAGTGGAATGTGAGGTAGAGGACGTAGGTATATTTGGGGAGGTAGGTTGGGGAGGAAAACAGACAAGACAAACAAGACGCATACAGGGGCAGAGTTTGACAAATGGGGTGGGTGAACACAATTGACGGGGAAGGATGTTTGGAAATCGCAAGCCCATGAGCCCACAGATGGTAACAGTGGAACTGAGATCCCCACCCATGGGCAGTCACCAATGCACCTTCACAGCCCCAAGGGTGGCTGTGCTGAGGGTTGTGTAGGATGGGCAAGCTCACCCAAAACACGCGCCACTCTCGCCTCGAGCTGGCATAGGGGATCAGCGACTGTAAGCTGGATCTCCCTACGCACCACAGCCCGGACCCTAGCAAGGGTGACAGGTGGCCCTCCTCTGCCCATGCTTGCACGGGGGGTTGAGCACCATCCCCTGCAGTGCTTCCACCTGAAGGTGGCACAGGACCAATGGAGGAGGGGAGCCTGGGCTGGGCACCAGAGCCACTGGTGTCAGGTGCACTCACCAACTGAGGAGGGACAGGTGGGTCCGCTGGGACCAGCCTTCCCATATGTTCTGTGATTAAGTGTGTTTAATTACAACATAAACAACAGCATTCCAGATTAGTTGTAACAGCATGCAGTAATATTCCCATTAACCCAACACACCAAGGTTCCAACAGTTGAACAGCAAGCATAGCACATGCATATATTGAACGACAGTGGTTAAGGTGTTTGCCTTGCAAGCACAAGGTGCAGGGTTTGAGTCTCACAAGGGATAACTGGCTAGGCTTAAAATGGCTCGCAAGGGCAGTTAGCTTAGTACTAATCTATGAACTATGAACTATGAATCTATGAACTATATTCCAACAGCATGCAGGGATGTTTGGTAGCAACAGGCCACCATGAACATGGTGTTTGAACAGGGCACATGCATCAACATCAATGCAAATATTTATTAAACAATAGGACATATGTCCCAACAAATATTTAAGGTTACACATACCCATTGAGGTGTGGAATTGCATGGTTTATGCACATATGGTAGGGTGTAGATAAAACCTCGGTTAACATCTTATAATGACCTTTTAGTCTACACTACATTCTCAGTGACTGCAAGTGTATATCCCCTACCTGTATTATTACACTTGCCACCATACATTAGGTTGTATCATGGGTTTGGCTAGTTCAATATATGCCTGACCTATATCTGACATACTAACTGTCCAGGATGCAGATGTTACCGCTACATATTTCTTGTTTGCATTTATATTTCTTTATCTACATATCTGGGATGTTTTCACATGACATTTTCACTTCGATTTGTACAGAACCCTGCATTTCTTGACACACACTCACATTTCTGATGAATAATTACATGCTACATGTGTGCCAGGTTTACTTATTCATGCCAGCCAGTAACTGACTATTGTGGACTGTATATATGTTTCACAGCTACTAGCACATCCATCACCCACTTTATATGGGACTGCATAACTCTGGGTTGCCAGCACATTTTCAAACAGTACTGTTTGTATAATGCAAGGGTACAACATTTCAGACTCTGACACAGACACACTCTGGGTTTTAAACCTTTATTAATGACATTGCACACTTTTCCACAGGCTCACTCCTTTATTTGTTTTAACGGTGTTTATGGCAGACATGTTCAAGGCATATTATACCTTTATTAATAGGTTAGAACAATCTTTTTTCAGGCTCACTCACTTATGTTATATGACAGTGCCTGCAGAGATATTATTCCAGACATATGTTACCTTTCTTAATGAGTTACTACACTCTTTTTCTGCCTCTCTGATGTTTTTATCTGACAGTACATGCAGAGGACTTATTCAGGCAATTCTATGGCTGTTTTATTGGACTACAACACTTTCTTCCATGCTCTCTCCCATATTTTATATAACAATACATGCAGAATAATCACTAACCTGCCTGGTGGTGCAGCCTTAGCAGCCTATCAGCATAGGCTTGCTGATTCGTAGCACGGTAACCTGCAGCTGTAAAGTAAATGAAGGGATATTGAGACATACCTATCCGTTATACATACTCCATTATCAATTCTTACATACTGCATTCCATGGCTACATACTCAGTTTTAAGGCATTCTGCATCCCACGGGCCTCCTGTATCCATTGGTTCAGGCGGTCCTACTTTCGTCTCTTCAGGTCTGCATGGTGGTGACGGACCTGCTCACTAGTCCGAGGAATGCCTGTGGCACTGGTGAGGTCACGAGCTAACCGGTTCCAAGCCTCTGCCTTGTACTCCATCCCTTGGAACTGGTCCTGCAGGAGTCTTGACTCGTGATGGTGGACAAGGAGCCAAACCATGTATTTGGACTCCTCGATGCCCCAACGTTGCACTCGGAAGCGTGAACCCTCTCCTGCACCTGCCATTCTGATGGCAAATGTGAGCTACAATCAGTTATGGCGAGTATTCCCGCCTATGGGGCTTAAATATGCCGCATTTCCCGCACTTTTTTGTGATTGGCTGTTTTGTAAAATTCTTGGCTGACTGCAGACCTGCTTAGTAATGGTTAAACTACCATTCGTAAGTTTATGAATGTTAATAGTGGCTGCTTCCCCTATGTTGTCATGGCTTAGTGGTTCTGTACTTTGATTATGATGCACGGGGTCCTGGGTTTGAACCTTGTCGTTCATTTATTTTAATACTGTCTAGTCAGGCTAGGGGGTGGGGTTGCATTTAAGCAACTTAGCTCTATGTTGTTCCATGGTGCCCTATAGTGCCCTGGTTGGCACAGCTCGCATGTCCGCACAAACACATTGCTCTGGGTAAAGCGCTTTTAAACTTTGGGCAACTCTATTGCGCTGGGTAAAGCGCTATTAAACTATGGGCAACTCTGTTTAGCTGGATACAGTGCTATTAAACTATGGGCAACTCTGTTTAGCTGAGTAAAGCGCTATTAGACTATGGGCACCTCTGTTTAGCTGGGTATAGCGCTATTAAACTATGGGCACCTGTGTTTAGCTGTGTAAAGCGTTGCTTAACAGCAGGCTATTATATATCTGGGTCCTTTAAAAATATTTAGTTTGTTCACTGATACATTGGCCATGTCACTGCTTTTAATAAAATTTTAATCATATATGTCTGGTATTATTTCAAACACTGATTTAAAACATAAATAAGAAGGGGAGTGGTGGGACTCGAACTGTGAATGCCTTCTCTTTGCGCATACGCTCTACAATTACCCTATTGCAATTTGGTGTGATTTGCATAAACATTCTTTCTTATGCTCCTCCATGTCAGAATTGCTAACTCTAGCTAAGTAATGGGCACACCCACACACACACGCGCAAATACGGGCAGCTATATCGTGGATTTAAAAAAATATATATAATTATTTACTTTATATAAGTGTGATGGGGGTTTACAGTGTCAGGGAGTGTGGTGTTGGGTGTAAGTACATTTGAGCAAACTCGCTCTTGTGTGTTGACATTATGCTTTTTAAAACCTTACAGGGGCATGCACATTTAGACTGCTCGGCAGTCGGACACGCCCCCTGCTTTCCTACTCAGTCCGTGTAAGAGTTACGGTTGAGTCAGCATGCCCTCATGAATATTCATGGCACACTGACGTCAAACTGTTCAACTGCAGCCTCCGAGTAAGACTTATTAAGTCTTACATGGAGGATTAGTGAATCCGGGGGATTAATTTGAATTTCGCATCTGATGGGAAAGACGGGACTAACTATTAAAACATATGTAACCCTAAATCCTATTGTAATAGAATATAATACATTTTACCCGTAAACTCTCCTGTAGTTTAATACTGCTGAAATGAGTTTTACTATCAACTATTAAGTATTGTCTAAGTGTCAGTTACATCTGTTTAGATTTTTTATTCTTAATATGCTCAAATAGAATAAATTTCATTTATGCCTGGGTATACACAGGCATTAGCATTCAGCTGCCATATTAGTTCAAGTCTTTCTAATAATAGACTATCTGGGCCCCCTCTTCCATCTGTTATAATTTGATCAATTACATGAAATTTAAATAAATGTCATGGTTGTTCAATTATGTGCCTTGCCAGGACATTTTCTGTTTTTTTATGACTTATACTATATAGATGTTCATATACCCTTTCCTTAAGTGTTCTAATTGTTTTTTTATGTATAGAACACTTGGCATTGTTGGCAATTAGCCAGATACACTATCATTTTTGACTGACATTTAAATTTGTCCCTTGTTCTTTATTTTTTATTTCTTATTTGGAAAGTCTGACCAATGTCCATGTGTTTACAATAGTTAAACATTAGGCATTTGTTCATACCTGGGTTCCTAGTAGCAATCCGTGACTCATTCTCAAAAATACTTTTTATATTTCTCCCCCTCCTAAATATAACCTGAGGCGGTTTGACTAGCTTATTACCTACAGATGGATCATTTTCTAAAATTTCCCAATTCTTATATAGAATGTTTCTTAGTTCTTGGGCATTCATACTGTATGGTGTAATAAAGCTATAGCCTATAGAAATTTGCTCATTATTGGTATCCCCATTTTCTGTAAGTGTGCTATCCATACTATTGGCTACTTGTTCAGTACTTAAAATAGGCTTATATATACCATTACTTCTTTTATTATATATTTCAGAAATCAAGTTATTCACTAAGTCATGTGGATAACCTCTATTAAGGAACATGACTTCCAGCCTTTGACATTCTATCCAAAAGTCAGTTTCCAAACTAGTCATCCTTGCTGCCCTCACCAGCTGTCCTTTCACCACTGATCTTTTTTGGTGAAATGGATGACAGCTGATGAAGTGAAGTAAACTATTGGAATATGTTTCCTTTCTAAAGATGGTACTCACATACCTGTTGTACTTACTATCTTTTCTTAACTCGATGTCCAAATATGAAATTTTGTCTATACTGTAATTTGATGTAAACTTCAAAAAAGTAACTGTATTATTAAAGTAATGAAGTAAATCTGTGGCTTTTTTCTCATCGCCTCTTGATATAATAAAAATGTCGCCCAAGAACCTTGTATAAAAATATAATTGTTCTTTGACGCTAGCTATGTTCCAAATAAATCCATCTTCCCATTGTGCCATTACTAAGTTGGAAAAACTGGCTCCAAGTGGGGAACCCATTGCTACTCCCACTTTTTGCAGGTAGTAGGTGTTGTCAAACATGATATAATTGTTGGACAAAACAATGTCCAACAATTCCTCTACTAAGCTAATTTCTGTCAAAGGGGCCCCCCACTTTCTTAGTTTGTTAGAAATCCATTCTGTCCCTTCTATATGCGGGATAGATGTGTACAAGTCTTTGACATCGATTGCCATGAAATTGTATTCATCCCTGAACTCCAACTGATTGATTTCTTTCAGGAATGACCATGAATCTTTACATATTTTACTTTCACGTTTGATGTATTTTTTCAATATTGAATCTACTACCTTAGCGCAACTATAAGTGATGCTGTTACGTGCATCTACCAGTGGTCTCATGGGAGGATCTTCTATATTTTTATGAATTTTCGGTACTCCAAATAGATGAGGGATTTTAGGTGCTAACATGGTCATATAATTATACATGTCCAAGTCAATCTTAGCCTCTATGAATAAATCATTTATATATGTTTTAAACCTTGAGTAAGCTATATTAAGTTCATTCCTTGAAACACTGGCATATATATCACTGTTTAATAACTTTTTCATTCTTCGTTTGTAATCTTCCTTATACATAATAACTAATCCCCCTCCCTTATCTGGTTTCATAAATCTTAGGGGTAGTTGTTTTATGCTGTTAATTATCTGTCTTTCCTGCTTAGTAATATTTTCCTCATTTTTTGTTATTTTACTGTTCTCTATATGATGTCTAAAGTCAATTTCACACATCTTTTCAAATAATGCAACACTGTTGTGCAAAGGTGGATTATACATACTAGTAGTGTAAAATTTGGTTTCACTTTGTTTTTCTATTCCCAAAATCACTGCTAAATTAACCTTATGTATAAATAATTTCAAGTCTATGAGAGTTTGTGCTAGTCGTGCTTTCTCTGCTATTACAAAAGTCTGGCCTTTAGCAAAAAGTTCAACCATATTGTGGTCTATTTCAGTCTCTGTGTAATTGTAGACTGTGAAGTCTTTTTGCTTATTGAACATAGTTTTACAGTACCTTTTATTACTCTCAAGTATGTTGTTTATTTCCTCCGTCTCCTGTTGTTGTTGGAGCGTTGTTGTTTCCCCTTCTGAGGGTTGTGATTTTGGGCTTGATGGTGAAAATTTTCCCCACTGTTGTAATTTTGATTCGGGGAATTATTTTCTCTACTGTAGTTGTTTTTCTGTATAATTCTTTCACTCCTTCGCACTTCATTATTGTTGTTATTGCCTGTCACATTATGTATGAGTTGAGTTACATCGTCCTGGATTCCATCAATGTCATCTTCTCTTCCAACTGTTCCTGTTTGTTTCCACACCTGGGAAGGTGAAGGTTTCAGGTACACTGTACCGTTTCCATATGCTATCTTGTCTCATTGCATCTTCTTGATTTTTATTGATTTTAATTTTTCCATTAATTGGTTAATGCTTTCACATGTTCTATTACAGTCAAACTTATAACGTTCAAAGTCTGTATTGTTTTTTTTATATCTTGATCTATCTTTTGTATATCGGTAGACAAAACTTCTAAATTGATTTGATAATGTTTAGCCATAAGTTCCAGTAGTTCTGCTCCATGTCTATCGAACATAATAAGCAAGTCTTTATGGCATGCTGACCCTTCTTCAAGGCCTGTTGGAAATTGCCATGATCTTAAACCTTTTGGTACAATCTTCTCTTTGATACACTCTTTAAAATAAGACACTTCCAATTGGAGTTTCTTATATTTAATAAGAGTGTGGTCAAGGTTCTTTAAACTAGTGACTATCGATATTGTACCTCCAGCCGAGTTCTCCTGCGGTACTACTTGTTCACCACAACTGAATGTCATTGGTTCATGTAGCCAAGTTGATACGTTCGGAGTCCCAATAAGCCCTGAGGTAATATTTGAATTTGCCATATTGTTTGCATTAGTTCTAGGACCATTTACACCTTGTATATTATGTGATGGTCCCGTCACATTCGGATTATTTGAGGTTGTAGGAGAAACTAAAACAAAATTAGTGCTAGAATCCAACCTATCAGAACTACTTTGGTTAGTTCCAAATTGATTTAAAAAGTTTACATTCCCCATATCCATCCTCATTAACAGAACTATTTCTGAAGGAACTATTCCAACTATTTGGAAAATCTCACATGTTATCCCCCTACATAAAGGTGGTAATCCCAAACACTTTTCTAACTATAGGCCTATAGCCATATTATCCCCTCTGGCTAAAATCATGGAGAAGTGCATTCATAAGCAACTATTAAACCACCTCCTAGCAAACAACCTATTAGCTACCTGCCAACATGGATTCAGACCATTTCACAGCACCTCTTCTTTCCTTCACAGGTATCATTAATAAAAACCGTAATAGTAACACTCTTTCCTCAGCCCTCTTCATTGATCTGTCAAAAGCCTTTGACATGGCCAACCACCAGCTACTCATAAACATACTTGGCAACTTCTCACTGGATCCACTTGCTATTCAATGGCTCCAATCCTATCTAAATAATAGGCAACAGGCTGTACTATGGGAAAACAACTTGTCGTCCCACTTACCAATTGCCCTTGGAGTCCCTCAAGGCTCCATATTGGGTCCTCTCCTCTTTTCTATTTTTACTAACAACCTACACACTGCTCTACCTCAAGCCACCTGTATCCAATATGCGGATGACCCTACACTAATATGCTCAGCCTCCTCACTTTCACAACTGCATTCCCTAACCCAAGACATGTTTAACACAGTAGAGAATTGGCTCCTTCAATGATGTCTCATCCTGAATCCAAAAAAAAACAAAAATGCTACTATTTACTCCCACTCGCAGAGCCCCCCCCCCCACTACATTTCACAACACATCTAGCAATGGTACAATCATATCTCCAGACTCTACTACAAAACTACGTGGAGTACTAATTGACAACCACCTCACCTTTGAGCCACATATTAAGAACACTATAAAAACAGTAAACAAAAAACTAGGCTCCCTTTATAGCATCAAACCCTTTCTTACCCCACTAGCAAGGACCACTATTGCCTGGACCCACCTTATCTCAACCCTGCTATATGCTTCCCCAATCTATACCAAACTATGCAAAAGTAATCTGAACAAGCTGGCTAGCTCCTACAATAATATTGCTAGATTTGCAACTGGGTCTATCTATATAACCCATCATTGTAACAATCTTAATCAACTAGGGTGGTTAGAATTGCCAAATCTTATCCTATCAAACCAGCTAACTGTTGCCTATAAGATACTGTTCCATCCTACATCTACTCCAATACTGACCAGTCTAATCACCCCCTGCAATAACATGAAAACCCTGCGCTCTTCAAACAAAATAATGGTAAAGATATGTAAAACCAACAACCTGGCTGGAGATTCTTTATTCTCTAACACAGTGGGTAAAACCTGGAACTCTCTCCCTACTGATCTTACCTCCCTACCTTCTATTACCCTATTTACATCCAAGCTCAAACCATACCTTAAATCACACTGGCTATGCTCCTGTACAAACCCAGACTAACTTCCTCCACTGTCTCTTGACCCTATTCTTCTCACTCACACAAAACTAGCTATTCCTTTTCTATTGACATCTTTGTCTGTAAAACCATCTGAAAGTTCAAATAGTGCTCAATGTCACTTACCTACTGTTTTTGGTTATATGTATATCCATACATGATTTGTTAGCTTAGAATACTTTTTCCTTACTCTTAAAATAAAATGTATTTACTAGTATTCTCTTAGCTAAAATGTATTTACTAGTTAAATTTGTTAAATCTTAGTAATGTACTTATGTAATCGTAATCTTTTTTCTGGAATGTGGAGCTTTTCTCCCTGGGCCTCCACTGAAAATGGACAAGTATCCAGTTGGACAAGCCCGATCAACAAATGTAAATATAAAAATAAACATTCCCATTGTGAGGTTGGTTACTTAATGCACTTCCACCCAACATGTCTAATTTGTTAGACAGGTTCTCCACACCTTTGTATAACAAATTAATTAGAATAGTTAAGTTACCAGTATCGCTGTGTTGTGTCCCTGGTAACTGAGAGATGTTGGTGAGCTCTGCCGCCATGATAACACAAACAAGACACAAGAAAGAAAACCAAACCGTCCCACAAACAACGGCTGCAGAAAGCAAACGTTCAACTTCTTTTCTTGAATAATATGTATCGTGTGGTCGCTTCCTTTGAAATAATAATTCGTCCACTTGATAAAATCAGCAAGCCTTTTATTAAAAATAAATGTGAAGCGAAACCAAATGTTAAAACAAATAAACCACAAAGTCAGCCAGAGACCATTGACATTGGCCTTGACTTCAGAGAAGTAAATGCCAGAAAGGAGTGGTCCAAGGACCGATCCTTGAGGGACTCCACTTGTGACTAGCCTCTTTTTAGAGGTGGACTCCTCAATTCTAACTTGAACTTGTTATACCTATACTAATAACTGTCTCCTCACAGTCATATCAGTATTGCTTTCTATCAGGTAGAAAGGCTAAGCGTAATATGGCAAGGGGCACCATATGAAAGCAGCTAAAGTCTCAATATGATCAGTTTTTGTTTTAAAATGCCAAACAGTAGTTACTGTTACATTAGTATGGGTAGCCATGCTGCACAATGACAAGCATCATGCAAACACTGAGTTCATAAATTGAAGTTTTTGTTTATGGGCCATTTCTGGACATATGTGTGGTGTGTAAATCTATTTTTGAACAGATTAAGATTGTGACACGTGAATGAAAGGACAGTGATGAAAATGAGTATCAAATAGAGGGTAGGGCACTGGGTAACTAATAAAGGAATGTACAGGACTATAGTGGGAGAGCACCCATTTCATCCACTTCTTCACAAGCTATAATTTCATTTGTACAAAAGATGTGAGAAATTTGGATAGCCACAACATCAAGGATGTGTGACAAAAATGTAATAGCATTGTATAATTAACTGGACCAAATCAGATGTGCAATACACAGACATATGCAAAGTGGAGAGTTATGTATGGAGTATAGTCATTTTGTGGGACTAGTGCCCTTTTCATTGTTTGTTTAGACACAGAAATGCTGGGGAAGTTATTTAGGAACAAGACAGGTAGATATGTTGGGTAGGGTAGTTTAGGTAGCAGGCATAAACATACAGGACATACAAGACATATAGACATAGATGAGGATAAATGAAAGAGGGAGGTCCCTGTGGTTAGGTACATGATTTTGGGTGCTCATCCCCATCCGGCCTGAATGCAGAGAGAATGTTGTCTTCACCCTCAGAACTATCAGTGCTGTCTCCTGTCACAGACACATGGGCAATGCAGGGATGGTACAGCAATTTGACAATTCTGCAGGCTCCTTTCCATACTGCTGATGTCACTACTAGTCCTATCAGCTTTTGTTGGTAGGCATAATAATAATCTCCTGTGGAATTACACCCAGCAGACAGAGCTATCTGATGCAGCTGATGCAGGTAGTGTAGGAGATGTGGAGTCAGGTTGTGAGCTAAAAGTGCTTAGTGCATCTGTGGTGGTGGTGGTACAACCACAGTCACCTCTGGAGGGATGGCAGATAGCAAAAAAGAATATGGGGAAAAACAAAAAAATTGACAAAATCATAAATCTCACGTAATTTTAGTATGTCCTACTAACTTCATATTCCATATATATTTTTAACATTCTTTACATCCCGATGAGACTCTGTGTGACCATAATTTGAGGTTACACTAATTGTGTCATTTTCTTGGATCTTACAATTGTAAACATTCACAAAAGTGTGACTATTCGAAAGCTGGTTTGTGGAGAACATTTTATTAAATGTATATTTGAAATGAGTGTATGTTACTCTCTATTGTGATTACAGCTATTAAGTATTGAATTGCAAAGTGAATATTAAAGACAAATATCTGTTGCCTGGATTTGAATCCACCGACATCTATGTTTACATATCTCTGGACTACTGCAATGCTGCATGAGCAAATCACACAGGCTTGCACAGTTTGCAAATGTAGAGTATGCACTTTCATGAAGTTGTCTAACAAATAGTTATGAATTAATGTCTAGGTATTTGATAATATATTTGTAAAATCGGTGCCACTATGAAATGTCAATCAGTCATACCTGAACCCATACTTAAGCCTGTGGTTCTCAATAATATATTGCAGTCACTCTTAAAGTGCTTTCCAGTTTCTTTCAATCTCTGCAGAAACTATAAATTACATAAAAAATAATGAACATTTGTTTGTTGCCAACTTCTGGTATCATTTTGCATGGTTATAGGCCAATATACTTACAAAACTGATGCATGTCACAGGACCTATGATGTTCCTCTCATTGACTAAGGAGGACCTGTTTTGCTAATAACAGTCTCTATAATGTGACAGCAGTATTCACTGATGTGTGAAATTGCCAGTAGTATAGATAAATGCCTTTGCTTAGCTATTCCAAGCATCAGCCATGTACTCAGACCAGGCATAGTCACTCTGTAGAAGCCTCCGGTTGAAATGTTTCACAAGGAGGGCTCCAAATGTTTTAGGCTCCTCCTGACACCTGACACCCCATCTGTGCTCTAAATGGAGAACTATCTTGACCATCATTTGTTCTGTCTTCTCTTCAAAGATCTCAGGAAAAATGGCATGGAATTGGTGCTCAAATCCAATCTCATGTGTAACACCCCATGTGGAATGACACTCAACTTAAAGAACTGCATTTGTTTGACAGAAGGCACATAAATAGTACAGTTAAATGTGCATATATTATTTCTTTAATGTCCAGCTTAGGTGGGAATCATGGCAGTAGCACATGGACATATGCTGTGATTAGTATATACATATGCTCCACAATGACTCCAGCTCATACAAGTTACTGCTGATATGTCAGACATATTTAAACTGAATCATTTGTGCCACCTCTGGGAATGATGTCAGGGATGTTATGTAGCATTCATAATGTGAACTGTATGAGACACAGGTATTAAATCACCTGCATGGTACTGTTGTTCCTCTGTGTTATCCTCGTGTACATTTTTTTTCAGAATTACAGGATGCATTTGTGTCACATAACAAAAACAAAAAGTGTCACTGATTGTCGCTCGTCCAGTCAAGATAAAACAGACGAACAGTTGTGAGTTTGGTTCAAGCAGATTTATTATATACAAACACATCAGGATTAAGGCTTAGTAACTTAAACTTAAATAAACTTATAAACAGACTGACTACTGCACTCATACCTTTTAAAACTTTGGCTGTCCTCTCAAAATGGCACTGCTGCCTGCACATGCTCACTATTTATATGCACGTGCCTACACTTGGAAACGCTTCTTAAAGGTACAACACACTTTTATTATTTATTTTATTTATTTAAGTTTGATGACCGAGGAAGTCCACTGGACCAAGAAGAGCCTGTTTTCAGTGGAAGCCGAGGGAGAGAAGCTCCACAATAATTGCAAGTTACATTTCACATGTTACAAAAGGACATAGTTCATACAGCTAATTAAGCATTTACAGATAAGCTCCATGATATTTGCAATTAGCTTGTCATGATGTTACAAAAAATGAAAATACATAATTCAATACTGAAATTTCAACATTTACATAAAGTGAATATTTTTGTTATAAACTCAATTGTAGGTTTAACATTTCAAAATATATAGCTACTAGCCATTAGCAGGTTAGGAAAATATTATGCATGGAGAGGGTAATAGTATACTTGAGATTGGAGAGTATAGTACAATAGATATTAGAGAGAAAATTAGTTTTTGGTAGGGGTATGATTGTTTTGGGTGAGATGAAGTAATAGTAGAGGTAGTTGGATGTCAGCGCAAAGTGGAATGAGGGGTTTTTTAAGTTGGAGCATGGCAAGGGCATTCCCATTTAAAAGAAAGATGAGAGAGTAGCTGAGATTTGAAATTTGCAAGGGTAGGTAGGTTGCGTAGGTGTGTGGGGAGAGAGTTCCACTGTTTAGCTAAGGAGTGGGACAACAGTAGATGGCCAGGAGGTCGTGCAGGTTTGTGGAACTGAAGGAGATTTTGTTTTTTGGATCTGAGTGAGCGGTTGAAAATGTAAGGTTTTAAGGAAGTAGTGAGAGCTGGGCAGCTGGCAGGTTTAAAGATGAGCTTGTGGGCAATGGTGAGTTGTAGGTAACTGAGGTAGTTGGGTAGTTCAAGCCAGTTGAGGGTGAGAAGGGAGGTGCAGTGGTGGGATGAGTTTTTTGAATTGGTTGCAAATTTGGAGATCTTGTGGTAGCAGGATTCAAATTTGGACCGAAGGCCAAGATTGAGATTGGTGAAAGGAGGGGCATCATACATAAGGGAGTGGATTAGGAAGGTAGATGCAAGAGTCTGACAGGTAGAGGGGCTTAGGAAGCAGTTGTGTCTGTAGAGGAGACCTAACTTTTGGTGGGTTTTCTTGATTGTGGAGCGGATGTGGGTATCAAATTTTAGTTCTTCATAAATAATGATGATAAGAAGCTTGGTGTTGGGGAAGATTTCAATGAGGGTGTAGTTTTGGCTCTGCGGTGAATGTGGATTTATCAATGGAGTTTTTGGTAGGGGGAAAAAACATTAGTTTGGTTTTATTTGCATTTAGTGCCACATGGTTAGATTCCATCTAGGTTTCTGTTTTGGAGAAGGCTAGTTGGGTTTTTGCTAGGAGCTCGGAGGGGGAGAAGGCTGAGCAGATGATTTTTGAGTCGTCTGCATATGGGATGATAGATAAATCTGGGATGGATTGGTGAAAGTTGTTAATGAATAGGTTGAAGAGAAGAAGGCCAAGAACAGAACCTTGTGGGACATCTGTGGGTGTGGGAAGGAAGGGGGAGGTTAAAGTTTTCCATTGGACAGCTTGTTGGTGGTTAGACAAGTAGCTGGAAATCCAGATGATGGTGGTGGGAGAGAGGTATAGGGTGGAGAGTTGGGATATAAGTAGGGTGTGTGAGATGGTGTCAAAGGCCTATGACAGATCTAGGAATAGTGTGGATACAAACTTGCCTGAGTCGTGTTCGATGTTTATGGTTTCAAGAAATGAAAGAAGGGCAGTCATGGTGCTGTGGCCAGGGTGGAAATCATGCTGGGTAGGGGAGAGGAGATTGTTTAGTGTTAAGTGTGCCATGAGTTGTGCTTGTATTGTTTTCTGTAGTATTTTAAAAAGAGGGGAAAGGGTAACAATAGGCCTGAAGTTGGTGGTATCAGTATTTTTGCCACATTTGTGGAGGGGGATGATGTAGGAATGGCACCAGATAGAAGGGATGTATGATTCTTGTATGGATCTATTTATTAGTATAGAGATGGGAGAGGTATTGCTGCCTGCAGATTGTTGAGGAAGGTGGGTGGAAGGTTGTCGGGTGCATTGTGACAGGGTTTGAGTTTGAGGAGAAGTCTTTTATAGTGCTTGTGGGGATGGGCTTGATGCAGAAGGATGTGGAGGAAGGTTGATTGAGGTGGTGGTTGGAGCAGGAGGGGTTGGTGGTGGAGGAGGGGGGTGGGAAGGAGGCTGATAGTTTAGCTATGCAGTCAATGAAAAATGAGTTGAACTGCGTGGCTGTTTCAAGGTTGGAGAGGTTGGGGTCTGGGCAGGGGTTTTCTTTGTTGCCAGGATGCAGCATGGATGAGATGGAGTCCCAGAATATTTTGGGATTTGTTGAGTGCAAGGACTGGAGTTTGGAGTAGTGGACTTTGCTGTCTTTAATTATTAGTTTTTTTGCAGAGTTTCATAGTTGCTTATACTCTAGGAGGGTGTTAGGGTTTTTATGTTTTTAATATTGTTTCCATTTTTTGTCCCTTTGGTGCAAGGTTAGTTTAGTATCTTTTGATAACCATGGGCAGGGATTGGTTTTGATGCGTTTGGTTCGAGGGGGGCTTGCTGACTGAGAAGGGTGAGGAATGAGTGGTTAAAGTAGGAAATGGCATCATCTAGAGGAAGGGTTTTTAGAGGGGACCAGTAAGTATGCTTTAAACATTCAGAGAAAGTTAAAGGGTTGAAAGATGAGAGGTTGTGGGTTTGGATGTCGTGGTGTTGCTTATGCAGTGGAAATGGGAGATGGTCAGCAAAGGCTGGTAGGTGATCACTGAGAGGCTCAGGTAATGTTCTGGCTTTGGTGTTAAGGTTTGGGTGAGTTGTTAGGATCCAGTCAATGATGGTACTGGAGGTACCATCTTTATTTGGTCTAGTTGCTCTGTTCTACATCCTCCCTCTTTGAGAAATAGGTCATAAACTAAAATAACAACATTCATTGATATGCAATTGTACAGAAATGATCCTTTGACATGCAATTATACAGAATACAGAACTAATTCTTTGACATGGAATCATACAAAACTAAACACAAATGAAACAATCATGTCCAGATTGCTGTGTATTTTACACTAGGTCTAGAAATATAACCTGATTGTGTAACATAAAAACTGGAACTGGATCTAGCAACGGGGGCTGTCTTTAAGGAATGTTTAACTTTAGGAACATCTGTGACATCATCAGGACCGGGAACAGGTACAGAGACATGTTCTTCAACAGGAACATTATCTGGGTTGCTCTGAGATCTAGAGTCTATATCACAGGTACAATGCTGTAATACTGATTCAAACACTGGAAGAAGTTACCTGCAGTTTCTCCTGTATTCTATACCCTAAGATTCTACTAAGTAGGACCTTGGCTTGGCACATATACCTCTGACTAATTTGATCAAAGCCTTTCGTCGTTTGCATCCTCACTGTATATCCTTTTTTCAACGGATAAAGAAATCTGCTTGTTTTATCATAGCTGTACTTTGGAAAGGAATGCTTCTTAAATAGTTGGGCTTTGATTCTTCTGTTGTTTTTAGCATTAGGCACCAACAAACTAGAATTGATAGACAAGGTTGTTCTGGTTTGCCTAAATAGAAGTCTCTGAGCAGGCGAGCCAAGTAGGTTGTCACAGGGTAAATTTCAGAGATTAAGTATGTTCAAAAAGATATCAGCATTGTCATGCTTTGCCCTCTCTGGTAATTGCTTTGCACTCTGTACTGCATGTTCAGCCAGGCCATTTAACTGTGGGTATTCCAGACTGCAAGTAATATGGAGAAGGTCCTACTCTTTTGCAAATTTCTGAAATAATTGACTAGTAAACTGTGTACCGTTGTCAGAAATAACTGTGTGGACTACCATGGACTGTGAAATGATGTTTCAACTTAGTAATAACAGTACTGGATGTTAGGTTAGGTAGAAAAGTGATCTCAAACCAGTTTGAATAAGAGTCTACCAACACTAAGTAATGCTGATTGTTTAACTCAAATATGTCAGTGGCTACTGTTGACCAAGGTATTTCAGGAATCTAGCTTAGATGAAGCAGCTCTTTTTGCAAATGCAGTTTAGTACTCTTGCATACTGACCAAGATGAAAGCACTTTAAGAATGTCTCTTGACAGAGAATGCCAAAATACTAGTCCTCTCTCCTTTCTTTTGGGAGCTTCGCAACCTGGGTAGCCCCGATACAAAATCTGAATGTATTCATGTTGTAAGGAAGTAAGAACAATAAATTTAGGACCTTTGAAAATGATACCATCTGCTATCAACATCTCATCTCTGTAAGGAAAATAAGGTTGCACTTCTGATAGTACACAAGATTGCTTTGACAGCCATCCAACATTGATGAAGTGGTTGAGCTTTTGCAAAATTAGATCAGTCTTGTGTACGATCTCTTAGCTCATCAAGTCTCATGGTAGAAAAAGTATGCACTTCCATGACATCAAAGTCAAAATTCTGTGCATCAAGCTGTTCGGTGGTATTTCTGGGTGATCTGGATAAGGTATCAGCCAGATAAAATTGTTGTGTGTTTGTACTAAGAAAACTAAGCCCCTACTTTTACTCCCCAAAAAACTCACCAGTCTCAAAAGTACATTAAACATTTTATCAAGCAACAACACCATCATCACAGTTGAATCTAGTACTAAATTGCTAGGTGTCACAATAGATGATCAGCTTAAGTTTGATCTACATACTACAAACTGCATCAAAAAAAACTCACCAGAAACTTGTACACCTCTTCTGCAACAAGAAATAATTAACCAACACAGCCCAAAAAACTTTCTCTCATGCTTTACTACTTCCAACACTCCTATACAGCTGTCACATATTCACAAACTTTAACACCACACCTGTTTCTAAACTTGAAACTACCTACAATCAGGTGGCCAGATGTGCAGCAAACTAAACCTACAAGTCTCACCACTGCTTATCACTTAAGCAACTAGACTGGCTTGAATTTCCTCACCCGCTCCAACTATATCAACTACAAATCATCCACTCCATCCTCTATTTACCCTCTTTTTGCCCCAGCCTCTCTTCTATCATATCTAAATATTCTCCTGCTAGGACTCTATGCAGCTCAGGCCAAGAACTGTTACAAATTTATAAACCCAAAACCAAAATCGGATGTCTTCTCTATAACTATAACCCAGCTACATCCTGGAACCAACTTCCCTTAGAAATAGAGTTCCTTGACCATACCAAAAGTTTCAAATTAGCCACAAGAAAATACCCAACAAAAGAATGATCTTCCCACTGTAGTCATCAACCCTGAAATTACTATCCTTCCACCAAATACTCCCCCCTCACTCCAAATGTACCTTGAACCTTGTACTCCTACCTCTTCCTTCCTTTGTTACATTTGCTCATAATACCCTCCCACTACTACCTTTCCTCCCTGCCTATCCTATCTATAGGTCACTTCTACTTTGTTTCTTTTATATCTTCATCTAACTTTTGTATATATTCTTTCTAAACCCTAAAACAACTAGGTACTATTCATATAAAAGGATATCATAACAGGTTTCATAATCTTTTGCTGACTGTAAAGTATTTTGTACTATTCATTTAAAATGATATTGTAACAAGTTTCATAATCTTTTGCTGACTGTAAATTATTTTTGTAAAATTCTTTGCTCTGAGGAGCTTTTCTCCCTGGGTCTCTGCTGAAAATGAGCCCAAAGCTCAGTCAGACTAACCCGGTTAGCAAATGTAAAATAAAGAAAGAAAGAAAGAAGTTTGCCTTTTGTATGGACCATTTTGAAGTTGTATTTTTGTAATCTGAGCATCATTATTTATAGTCTCGCTGGAGCTGTATGCATAGGCTTCTTTAAAATAGTGACTAGAGGGTGACAATCAGTCTCAATCTGGATAGCTCAGCCATAAATATAATCACGTAACTTCGAACAAACGAACACAATTGCTAAAAGTTCCTTCTCAATTTGAACATATTGCATTTCAGTTTGGGTATGAGTTCTAGATGAATAGGTACCAGGTCTTTCCTCTTGAAGAATAACTGCATGAAGACCGAACTTCGAAGCATCACAGGAAAGAAGTACTGGTTTGTGGACATCATAGTATCTCAATGTGGTGGATTGGCGATTTGCTGTTTGAGATTATCAAATGCTCTCTGGTGCTGTTCCAGCCATGACCAGGCAAACTTTTTGTGTGTCAGCTCTCTTAAAGGTGCTGATAACCCATTAAAATCAGGTATAAATTTGCCCAAATAGTTAACCATACCAAGGAAATGCTGTAGGGCTTGGACATTATGTGTAACTGGCATCTCAAGAATGGCTCCTTGCTTGGAAGGGTCTGGTCATAACCCTGAACTGGAAAATAAATGACCTACATAAGTAACTTCAGGTATCCTGAATTTATATTTCAGAGGATTGAACTTCAAGTTCACTTTACACGCTCTGTCCTGAGCTCTCCTGAGGTTTCTGTCATGCCCTGCTTCTTCATTAACTCCAACTAGTAAATCATCCACTATTATACCACACAGCTAATCTGATAAAACCTGCTCCACTGCATGCTGAAAGACTTCACTGGCAGAATTTATTCCAAAAGGTATTCTGAGAAATCTGTGTCTACCAAATGGAGTACTGAATGTAGTCAGTAGTGAAGATTTGCAACCAAGCATTACTTGCCAAAATGAACTCTTTGCATCCAAGACAGGAAAAAAACAGTGGCATTTGGCATGAGTGACAACCTCCTCTACTGTATGCATAGGATGATGAGGTCTCTTAATGCTTTGTTCAAGTCTCATGGGTCAATGCATATTCAATTTCATCATAGTTTTTCTTAATCAACTATCATGGAAGACATCCACTCAGTTGGTTCTCTGAGTGGACAAATCACACCTTGCTGCACCATCTTATTTAACTGGACCTTGACTTTGTCCTGCATAGCTATTGGAACTCTTCTCACCAGTCTGACCACTGGACTGACCTCTGGGTCTATTTTTATGGAGTACACAACTGGAAGTTTGCCTAGCTTGTTGTCAAAAACATCAGCATACCCTGAGAAAATAGCATTGGTGAATCTGGAACTAGGACATGCGTACATGATGGACGTCTTTGGTAAAAAAAAGCAGTTTCATTCTTAAACTGTCTCTGACACCTAATAATGACTGCACAGGTCATAGAATTGCAAGCTGTAACTGTTCCCAGCCAAATAGCATGAAAGCACTACAGAGCCTTCGGTGAATCAAGCAACAAGCTTTGCAGAATTAGCCAGATTAAGTTGCTCACCAGCTCTTACTCTAGCAAATGTTTCTGTTGATATAACATTACACTTTGAACTAGTGTCTACTTTAAGCTCTATGGATTTATCATTGATCAGGACAGTACAAAACACTTTGTTCTTTGCCAACATATCTACTGCATTAACCTTTTCACCAACCGCTGATTCACCATCTACATAAAAAGAAGGTTTGCAGCTTTCTACATGATCAACTTGCTTTTTTAAGTGACCTTTTTAATAACTGAATCAGGCTTGCTCGATTTACAAACCTTTTGAAAGTGTTCCATTCTGCTGGTACAACAATATGGCAGCTTTCACCCATCTCCTGCATATACTGATGGTCATACACAAATTCAGTGGCTTCTGACCCACACTAAGTTAAGCAGAATAAATGCCCTCTTACGTGCATCTTTGTCAGAAAAAGCTGCATGTATGAAAATGTTGTATTCCAGCTCAAATACTCTCAAATTCTCTGCAATATTATGATCAAACACAAGTGGACTGGGTCTGTGAAATGTCTCTGCCATATCAACACACAGTAGTAAAAGTGCTTGAAATTATGTACGAACATAAACACACACACACACACACACACACACACACACACACACACACACACACACACACACACACACACACACACACACAAACACACACATATGTATATATATATATATATATATATATATATATATATATATATATACACCAGAAATTGTGCCAGAACTTGTAACTATGCCCAATAGCAGAACACACTCTTTGAAACAACTGCAATTTGCTAAATAAGTCTCTGTACCACAAGAACACTTTAAAATCAATATACTTTGTAAAACCACCCTTTATCAGTGTAAGAAGCACTTTGAAATGACCGCACTTTGCAAAATAACTGTATACAGCACATAAAACTTTTCAAAATGGCTGTACTTTGTAAAATAACTCTGTACGATGTAAAAAACACTTTGAAGCAAACTGGCTCACTGATAAAACCCACCTAATCAAAACAGGGGAAGCCACTTCAAGTAGTAGACCCATAACAAGCGGTGTACCCCAGGGATCGTTCCTGGGACCTCTGCTGTTTGAGATATACTTCTTAAAGGTGCAGGCCAAATCTACTGGGCTATGGCTGACCAAGTTTGCAGATGACTGCAAGCTGGGTGCTGTCAACAATTGCCCTAGTGATGTGGACATCATCCAAGAGGGTCTCATCCAATCAAATGACTGGTGCCAGAAATATGGCCTTAAACGGATTGCCAAAAATGCATCATCATCCCTTTTGGGAAGAGTGATGTCCCCACAAATTATCACATTGATAATAAGGGACTTGGGCACCCAGGTTGATAGCAAACTGACTTTTGACCACCAGATTGCCTCCGTTGTACAGAAAGCTTTCTACATGGCCCACCTCCTTAGTAAGGGTATCTCATCCAAGGATAAGGTGGTCATAACATCCCTGCATTTTTCTCTTATAAGACCCATTATTGAGTACAATGCCCCCTTCGGCATGTACCTCACAAAGCATATGCAGCAGCTGGAGATACCTCAGAGGTTCCTCACCCGTAAAATCCAGGGCCTCAAACATCTACCCTCCACAGATAGGCTAAAAGCCCTGCCCCTCTACTCAGTCTCCTACAGACTCCTCAAAGGTGACCTCTATCTGCATACAAAGCAATCTCAGACCCCACCCTGACTGGACTGCTGCATATCCGCAAGTCAAGATCCACACTAGTAACTCACACGTGTGACCTCAACCTAGTCTATGACATCAATAGGACTTGTTGGTGGGACAGATTTGTGTCTCAGAGACTCCTCTTTTTGTGGAATAGACTCCCTCTCCATGTAAAGCAGAGTACCTCATTAAACCTTTTTAAGCACAACCTGGATAACTGGATGGGGAACAGAAAATACACCCCTGGGATTCTACCTGTGTCCCTGCTGGACAGTGGCATAGGATGCTTACTTGCTGAAACATGGGCAAAATTCGTGGCTAGGCTTGTAAGGGCCTCAGAGCCAATAGCCTAGTAACTTCCTATGATTCCTATGATCGTATGAAATGGTGTCACTCTGCGAATAAATGTACACAGCACAATAAACTTTTCAAAATGGCTGTACTTTGACTGCACTTTGTAAAATAACTGTACTTTTCACACATTAAACTCTTCAAACTAATTGCACTGTAACAAAGCATCCACTGTAAACATTTTGCACACTCTGAGATACTTCGAACAACTCTAGTTATGCTTTGAATGGCTTTGGTCAATGCGAAATAGTAGCTCATGCCAAAATATGGTCATTTACTAAAAACATGCAGTCATCTTGCTTTTCTAAGCTTATTTTGCCCTTTTATTCTTCTCGTTATACCAATTTGACCTCGTATTATGCTTATTATACTTTTCTTGTGCTCATTTTACTTTAAATATGCTCGTTATGCAAATCAGAGGTAACTCAGAATCCCATATAAGTATTTCTGATAATTTTAGCAAATATTTTAAACACTTTGTTTGATTAACAATGTGTTTTGTGTCTTTTGTTTGATTAATAATACGTTTTGTGCTACTTGTATGATTAGTAATACATTTTATGCTTTATGAATACTTTGTATCGTTTTCTTTGCAAAATAAATCATTTGTGCGAGTTTTGGTTACCTGAAGTTCATGTCTGGCCTTTTTTCATTGTTTGAGCACTGTTATCACTCAACCTGCTCAATATACCTTCACTGTCAACTCTGCACCTCATGGCTTGAAGAAGTAGCACTCTCAATCCTGGTTCTGAGACCATGTCACTCATCTGGTCAACATAAAGCAGAAGAACAGTTGTGAGTTTGGTTCAATCAGCTTTATTATATACAAACACATTAGGATTAAGGTTTACTAACTTAAATAAACTTATAAACATACTGACTACTGCACTCATACAAGTTAAGACTCTGCCTGTTCTCTCAAAATAGCACTGCTGCCTTCACGTACTCACTATTTATATGCACGTGCCTATACTTGGAAATGCTTTTGAAGTTACAACACATGCTCTGTTCTACAGTGATGATGATGAAGGGGATGAACAGGGACACTCTGGGGATGCAGTAGGTATGTCAGGTACTGCGACTGTTGCCCACATCTCCTCCCCACAGTGTGGACACAGTCATTATGTGTACATGTACCCATAAAGCAGAAACATCTGAGAGTGGACAGGAGAGTGGGGACATGGTTGCTCAGGGTAGTGCAATAAGCACTGGTACATACTTAATGTAGTCTCCCCCTAGCTATCATGAGCATGAGGTATTACACAGGGGGTGTCAGTAGAGGTGCTTCAAGAAGATATGTTTACCTCCATTCGCCAGACATTGGTGTGTCAGTAGCTATCACCCAACATATGTACAGGAGCATCATGGAGGCACAGGAATATTACACTAGGGCCTTGGGAAGAGATTGGCAGATTTCTACTTGTCATGCATTCTGACATACAAGACTGCATGAACTGTGTGTAGGATTCCCTGGTCAGGATGAATGACACACTGGACCATGCAGTATCTTTTTCTGTTTTATCTGATTTGCGATGGGCAGCATCCATGAGAACAATCGGATAGTATATCATCAGATGTGAGTGTGGGGCTAGATTTGTAAGGGCCCTAGTGGTCGTTAGCCTAGAAACAACCTATGAAGCTAAGATGTCAGTTGACATGGCCATGGATGTGCTAGATCCTGCTCCCACAGTGGTAGTACCTCTACTGCTACATTAGTGTTGGGTTTTCCACACCCTCACATGGTTGTCCACGGGGTTAGGGCTGTGGATGTAGTCATGAAGACTGCCTGTCCAGCAGACATCAGTGATGGTCAGGTCACACTTCAAAGTCTAGCCAGGGTCATGGAACTAGCAGTGCATCTCCTGCAAAAGGTAGTTCATGTGGTTGGCGACATCCATGATCAACTTGATCCTCTACCATGTAGGCTCACACCTGTCCAGGATGCCAAGGTATAGTATTGGCATAAATACTGAAGCTGTATCCCTGAAGACCCTAACACAGTGCACCTCTGTGCCACCATACACACACACACACACACACACACACACACACACACACACACACACACACACACACACACACAAAATTCAAAATGGGCTTCATTACATCTGCCAATAGTTTCCCTGAGAGTGCATTACTGCTATCACCTCATCTCTCACATTCGTGATAATGACTGCACCTTGACATTTACACACTATGTGGTTGCCTATGTCTGATGCACTGAAAAGCAATTTAATGCTTGGTTCATCAAAGGTCTTCTTTTAATTTGAATACATGCTAATTTCTACTTCATTTAGTATTTTTTCATTCTGTAGTAGAAGTAGTATATGTAGTGGTAGTAGTAACAGTAGTATTTGTGTAGGACAGCTTGCTCACCACCTTGTGCAGATGATGCTAAGGGTGTCTCAGTTGGGCTGCTTATGTCCGGTGTACATAGTGAATGGGCAATACATGGTTTAAACAAACATGTTTCTTTATATTTTATAATTGTAATTTGTCATTGTGTCTTAATCTGTTTGTTTACATTCAGTGCACATATAGTTCCCTTGCTTATCTTCCTGTGCAGATGATGCTGATGTTGCCCACCCCACTTTTGGGTGGTTGATAATGGCTGATTAAGCTTGATGCACAGGGTGGCCACAAAATGCATAGGAAAATAATTGTCTTTTGTGTTTTAATTGGTGTTTGTATTTGCTAGATATACCATTTATTGTTATGATATTCTTGTATAGGTGCCATTGCTTTTTACTTGCTACTTACTTTTTTATAGGTAGTATTATCTTCATTACAGGTTCATCAGTCACTTTTGCTGCTGCTCCTGAGGATGTCCTAACTTGGGGTTGTCTATGTTTGATGCTCACATAAAGCATCCAGTGTATATGTAAGCAAAGACTGCTCTTTGTATGCATCAGTGTTACTGTTTGTATCTGCTTGGTTCTTAATGTTTAAGCAGTGAGTGTATGTGCAGTCTGCTTACTCTTAGCCAGTGCCATGTCATATTGTGCCTGTCACAATCGACCATGATCATCTTCTTTTGCTAGTTCCTCATCATACTCCGCATATGTGTCAGCTGATGGTGCCTGCGTTCCTGGGAACTGTGGTCCATGTCCTGGGAACCCTGCTGCAACTGTTTTCTAAGTGTAATATTATGTAAGATAGCACACAGTCAGTATTTTGGTAGAGGACACTGGGTCATACTGCAGGACACCTCCAGACGTATCCTGATGGTGGAATAATGATTTGATCAGTCCAAATACATGCTCTATGACATTTCTAATTTGGGAGTGTGCAGTGTTGTAACCTTGCTCAGTAGGGATGTGTGGCTTTTTCACAGGAGTCATCAGCTAAGATCCTATTGCATATCTTGTATCCTCCAATAGATATCTTTGCGAAAAGCTGCACCTTGCAAACTTTAGATACAGGTCACAGGTGTGCCATATATGGGAATCATATAAACTGCTTCTTAATGGTATACATACCTTAGTATTCACTGGAATGGATTTTTCACGATTTCCATGGGGCATCGGATATGGACAGCAACAATTTCCTTTATGGTGCCCCTGTTCATCCTGTAACAGTAAAGTATTTCATGTAGTCCATTGTCGGTCAGACATAGAAACCTTACACCTTCAAGAGTGATATCAGACAGCAGCAGCATTTTTATGACAACCTGTTTCAGATACAGGAATACAATTGCTTGTGGCAACCCTTAACGTTTTTAAAGTCTTCCTGTTGCATTTTAGCATATGCTGGAATTCAAGTAAAGTGAATGCAATGTTTTCCTGCTTGCTTTATACATTTCTGAATTGTGTCACCATTTATTTGCTTCATTAGAATACAGCATGGCTCATTATATGATTGTTAACTTCTTCTGCTGCTAACCCTTGTTCTGCAGCCACCTGCAATGTGGACTGCTGTTTCTTGAATAACAAACTGCTTAGACATCACTCTTCATTGAGTACACAGACTTAGCATGACAAACAGGCGTTCATGAATCTGGGCCTTTGCTTTTTCCTATTGATGCAATGATTTTTTTCTCCTCTGGCTTCAACTGAAAAGGAATCTGCTTTTGTTGATCAAAGCAGACTATCCATATAAATAAATAATAAACTAAATACATGAATAATTAATTTCCTGAATTTTATTTTATTTGTTTGTTAACTAGCAAATTCACTAGTCACAAGCTTGTTTTGTGGTGACCTGGAAGTGCTGTCTGATTAAGTGACTTGCTCAGAACCACATAACAGTCAAATGGAGGCCGAGGGAATCACATCCCTGACTAAAGAATGAAGTTAATCGACAACTTGTAGCACAAAATCCACTCAATTAAACTGACACTGCAGTTACTATCTAAAGTAAGTCTAACTCCATTACTTGAAAGTGGTTTTGTTATGTGTGTAAGGCATGCATTTTGTCTTACAGCTTAGACACCCAATGATGAAATTCATTACCTTTCTTCAAGGATTTTGATGACTGTAGAAACAATGCTAGGCCATGATCATGAGGAACATAAGATGCCTAGCCATATACACCTTTAAGGTGAAACATTTAAAATGTCATGTCTCCCTTTTAAAGCACTTAATAGTGTTTATTTTCCAATTCAAGGAGGGCTGTACATGACAATCTTGATGCAAATTTATGTCTACCCACCCAGTCATCAAGACTAGCCTTAAATGTAGTCAAAGTAATATTTTGACCTGTAGTGGTAATTTATTCCACAGGCTGAATTTCTCTCTCCATCTAATCTTATTTTTATGCAGACTAAGATCCTTCGTGCAATTGTTTGTATCTGCTGATCTTTCAAATAGAAAATCAGATAGGACTGGATCTACTACGGTTTGAAAAGCAAGACATAGGTCAGCTCAGAGAAGCATGCAGGCTACTGGGTATAAAAAGACAAGTGCTAATCTATCGGATAGTTGAAAGATTTAATGCCCTTGATTTTCATGTTAGGGTATCTTTCGGACTTTTCAACTTGAGCAATATGCCTCAATTCATGCATACTAAAGGGGGTATTTATTCAGTGATGGGTGTAATAAGGGGCAAGTACAATAGCAGGATGACCACTTTGCCTCTTGAAGACATTCCCTTTGAAATGATCTGGGCCAGATAAAAAGATTTCCTGACTTTGGTAGAAACATGATAACTGAATCAATGAGAATTGTCCTCATAAATTCATGTGCCTGTTAGGACTGTATGTGTCAGAAGAGTAGCATTTAATGCATATGATGTGGGAACAGCTTTTTTACCAAATGCAAATATGCTGCAGTGTTTTGCCTTTAACTTGAGACCGTTTTCAGTGCACTAGATATGTGCATATTCCCACCCTTACTGGAGTTTTTTAGAATAACTGGACAAACAGATAATAGTTTCCAGCCTGCAGTCCTCAGGAAACTTGGTCAACCACAATTCTCAGCTATTGAACTGGATGTTTGCAAAATACCTGCCAAACAAGAGAGGTCCCAGGCCAGATCCCTGTGGTACACCAGTAGTTGCAATTTTATGTTCTGAGAGGCTATCATCATTTTTCACAGCCTTGGATTTGTCAGATTCCATTTTACAGTCCATTGGATAGCAAAGGTGTTTGCATTCAGTTTGTTTATGTTTTTTCACAATACCAGTATGGGAGGTAGTGGCAGACGTCCTGGCCCAATCAAGATAAGTATTATGCACTGAGTGGCAACTGTCACAAAACTGCCCAGAGCTTCTGTAACTTCTTCACAAAAGCTTACTTCAGGGGGCAGGACCTGGCCCTCACAAAACCTAACTGATTGGAACCTAGATCAGTTAAGTCGCCTGTGTGTGCTGTTGTGATATGTTTGATGACTTTGCATATGAAACTGGTAAGGCTGATGGGCCTATAATTGTCTTGAGCATTAAGAGCCAGTCTTGTGTATGTGAGCCTTAGAGGTTGTTCTCCAGTCATCAGGCACAATCTTGTAGACAAGCTGAGGTTAAAAGGTTTAAGAAGAGCCTCAGAGAGTCCATACTTGACACTGATAAGAATGTAGCCTCGTATGTTGTCTGGTCAAATGAAAGTATTATGTTTAGCCTTTGACAGGGATTTTAAGACTTTTTTCAAGGTGATTTCAGGGGAAACTGCATTTTCAGGGATACGGGGGCAAAATGTAAGGTTAGCACTAAATTTGTCTGCTAATATATTAGCTATATCCTTGGGACTGGAATAAGTGATGCCATTATACGTGAGCATGGTGCATTGTTGGACATTATCCCTTAATATCATAGCATAAATAAAGATTTATAGTTTCTTTTGGTGTCTGCAGTGGTTTTAAGCTCATACTAGACACTGCATTTTCTAATAGTACTTTTAAGTTCTTTACTACCATGTTTCAGTTTGGTTCTGGGATAATGGGATGGGGATTTCCTTACAGCTTTTCATCTTTTTCCTTTTTTTTTTCTATACAGTTTATTAATATAGGAGTTCCACTGTAAAGGTTTATTCCCGAATTTACAGTTGTAAGTATGGTCATCAGGTACTGACTTTCAGCACAGCTGTTTAGGTATTGATAAAAGTCAAAGGTGAATGTGGCAGCCCTTGTAGCTGGGTCCTTTGTATAGGGGATTGCTGGGAATTTTCATAGGTCTTCTACAAGTAGGTTTGCACTGGTTAAGTCTGTAACATGATCTCATTTGGTGCTACCACGAGGCCTGACAGAGAAGATGACTAACTTATGGTTATAGGTTAGTACTAGGCGAACTGCCCTTACAAGCCATTTTAAACCTATCCAATCACCCCATGTGAGAGTCAAACACTGCACATTGTATCTATAAGGTAAACACTTTAACCATTATACCAACTTCTCACCCACCATTATGCCAACTTCCTTCCTGTCATAGTTAACTATGGTTGAAGATTTGTGGGGTGGAATACAACTAAAGGGCTAGGCTGTCTAGGACCAGGTCATGGATATCAGGGCCGCTAGTGGGTAACTTTACAATTTGCTCTAATGCATTGGTATTAACAAAGTCCAAGAAATGCTAAGTATATCTGTCTTTATAAGTGTAAATGTGCCAATTAATTCTTGGGTAATTGAAACACCCTGTTAGGTAGGTACTTGGTTTAATATATAACCCCTCAACAGTGTTAAGGTAATTTCCATGACCTTTGGGTAACACTGAAGGGGACTTGAAGCTAGCAGTGAAGTAATAGTCAGATTTTTAATGGTGATTTGATCTCTAGAAGCTCTAAGTTAGGGTTGTGGGTAATTTGAGTGAAGTGATGGTATTTATGACAAATTTAGATATTCCCCCAAAGATAACAAAGGTCCTGAAGGAATGGTAGGCACAAACTCTAATATAGAGGAAGTACTGTCACTGCATTAAAGCTATTTCTGAGTAACTACACCATATGAATACATTTGAGTTGTAGGCACGCCTCAAATTCAGGCATCTTTCCATTTGGATGTACCATAGATTAGTGCTACCACGTGCTGTTCAAGTTGGAGTTTGAGTTTTGTTGTATAGGAATGCCAAATAGGAGGGCTGTGCCTAAAATTGCATTATGGGGATAGCAAAGGCTTTAACCAGTATGTGAAAGCCCCTGATATGAGAGATGGGCATCGTGTCTACAATCCCATTCCAGGCCAACACATACTGGATTCTCTTAGAATGATAGCAACTACTTAGTCAATTGCCTATTGTGTTGTCTTGGTATCTTCATATCATTCTTGATGAAGACAAGATACTGCTCGAGGCTAGTGTATTCACTGCCTCTAGAACATGTATAGCAAGTTACATCATGCCTTTCTGCATGTTCCTCTGGGTGCAGTACCACAGGTTATTAACATCCACATGGGCAACTAGTTGGTCTTAGTTATATTTGTCTGGTTTAAGTGGCCTTAAGGACCTTGTGACATCCCTGTTCCTTACAGTCATCATATTCTTACCTACTCTTATGAGCATGGATTCTGTATACCTAGCTATACAGTCACCTGTGACCAGAACATGTCCCTGTGCAGAAAGTGACTTAGTGGACTTTATGGGCTTAGGTATGCTTTCCTGGTGACTTTTGGATAAGCAGTGTGGATTTACATTATGTGCATCTGGAGAAGGATTAAGTGTTACCCTGTGTCCCAGAGGCTGGATCTTTTAGACTGTGTTCTAGTTTGGCAATTTTTTCTTTACAGCCTTAGCATAAGTTATGGACCTTGTGTTGTGTTGTGACTGATGTGGTGTTGTGGCGGTATGGTGCTTTTTGATAGTGGGGTGATATGAGAAGACTGCCTCCACATATCTTAAATATTTATATCTCTTGCAAGTTGGAGTACCAAGTGAGTAAGAATAAGGCTGTTACTATATTGCTTTAGAACACCAAATGTGATCAGACTGATTACAGATGGGGCAGGAACAGACAGCTGGGCCATATTGCCAGAGTGTGGTGGATTAGAGATCATCACAGTATTAACATGTTGGAGGGAGACTATTATAGTTGAATCTGAAGGTTTATTGATAATGTGCTTATGGTGATAGTCTTAAGTTAGATTAGATGGCAGCAGTACTTTCTGGAAAGAAAGAATTAGGTTTGCCAAGAATGATGAATAATGATGATTTACCTGTTGACTACTATTTGGGTACTGGTGCTGGTCTTATCCAGCTACACACAGCTAGGAATGAATGGTCATCTGCTCCTTCTCTCACCAGATATAAAATGGTAGCACTGATTCCAAAATGCTTCTTGAGAAGTAGTATTGTTCCAGATGTTGCTAGCTTTATTACACTTGTTTTGATGTCTTTTGGCAGATACCCTGGATAGAAAGTACAGCAGTTCAACACAACAGAAAGCTAAGCTGTACAAAGTACCAACATTTAAACTGAAGAGGTTCTCACCGATATTACAACCAAACCAATCAGAGAAGTCTTAAATACACAGGCCACTCGGATATCATCAGAAATCAGTGTATGCCCTGCTCCTTCTCTCATGAGGGGCAAAACAGAATCACTAATCCTAACGTACCTCTCAACTTTTTAGAGCAATTAATCTGGAGCAAGTCTAAAATAATGGTGGGGAACAAAGCCCCCAAAATAGGGACAGATTTCAAATATTACTCCTATAAGCTTAGAAAGTGGCTAGAACAACACAATTTGTAGTAACATGGCTTTTTTGGTAGATATGAAGTCTGAAACTGAATGCATATCATTATTAAGTCACTTTAATACTCTGATTTGCCAGAAACCACTAATTTTATGAATAAGTGACCAAAAATATGAGGCAAAAATCTGGACAGTTGACAGCTATGAATCCTAGGCTTATTCTTGGGATGCAGTTGCTATGCTTTCCAGTGACCAGTACTCATGTCCCAGATGTTACAGATTTCAAAAGTAAGAGGAAAAAAGGGATTAATACTCTGTTTACTAAGAGATATGCATCAGAAGCAAGGGAGCCCACAGGATTTTTTGCAGGGGGGTGCAAACCCAGACCACCGCCCCAACCTCGCCCCTTAAAAGCACCACCCCAAACCCCCCCTTCACCCCCCCACACACACAGCCATTCCAGTATCCCATTACTTGGCTATTTCTCCCCAGTTGCCCATAAACATTGTTCAAAACACTCGGTGTGCATACTGTTTTATGCTTTACTTCTACAATGATTACAGATATTTGGTTTACTTTTATTTCAAATTTTAGGGCCTCAGGGCCAATAGCCTAGTAACTTCCTATTTTATAGCACAAACACTGATAGACATTTGCTAAACATAAACAAAGCAATAGTCTTACAATGAAAACAGGCTTAGCATTAAAACTTCTCTACCTTTGAAACTTGCATTCACTGAAACAGCATTGAAACCCACATTCAAAGAAAATGCATCTGGCCAGTGGCAGGTTAAGTTTACCTTTAGACTGTTTTCAAATCATAGCCCCCTTGCACATATTTCAGAACCATGCATAACTGCTTTGATTCATCTTCCTGACTGTATTAATTATAATATATAATAATTGAATTATATCCCTTGTTAATACAGCACCACTTAGAGAGTATGTTTTATAGTTTTGAACATTTTTTCCAGTAAGCAGTGAAACAAAACATATGAACCAATAATGACAAATTGCCCAGTTCAGAACATGTCAACCATAAAAGGCCAGTTAAACATCTATCATTACAATCCACCAATATCAATCAATATGCACAATCTCTGTAGAAGAAAAAGTCATCTGAATAATTTCACATTAAAGAGATCTGAAACTAATGGAGAGGTTGTTGCTAGAAAACAGCTTTATATTTCAGTGTTTTATCTACAAATTCAGTGCCTGCTCCACTTAATAAATTGCCTGTGTTACATTTAAAAAAATGCTAAGCTTGTATATTGCAATAGGAATAAGTGGCAAGCTGAAACACAGGTTCATAGTTACTAGACATCTCATCCAAAGGAGGACATACTCAGGACTGCAGCACTCCACCCCCCTAAAATATAAATCTACATGCGGTGGGAGTAGAAACTACAACCCTCTACATCAAGATGCAAGTAAGCTACCTGCTGCACTACTAAGACGGCCTTGAAATTTTACACCACACTAGTGATACCATTTTCTAAACAAAACAGTTGCACATTTTAAGCAGACTTAGCATGAGCAGCAGTAAACTTCTCTTCCCTTGAAGCTCACAATTCCTTGAAAATAAATTCCACCTGCTAACTCTAAATAGGGCATTTCACTCTCTCTCACACACACACATACCTCAGCCTCTGTGAAAATCTGTACAGTTGAGAGGTATGAGTCACACACATACATCCCCGACCTCCTTAGAAAATGGATAGAATAAAATTGTTTGCATTAGTATGCATTTTTTGAGGATATGAAGTCTAAAACTCAACTTCAGTCTTCAGTGATTTGCCAGAAATAACACAATTTTATGAGAAACAATCTGAAAATATGAGGCAAAAATCTGGATAATTGTGAGGTATGACCCCCCATACATCCCTCCCTCCCACAAACACACACACACACACCTTTAGTAAATGTAATCTCTGCATAGAGATTAATCCAAACACAATGGACCTTAGAAAAACGGAGCACTTCTGCCTGCACATAAACTAAAAAAACAGCAGTGCATAAACCAACCCAGCATAAGCCTGCATAGAGATCAACACATACACCTTAGTAAACGGAGTCTGCATAGAGATGAATCCAAAAACAACAGAGCACTTCTGCCTGCATATAAACTAAAACAGCACAGCACAAGCCAAGACTGGGCATTGACAATGGCTTGTTCCTTAGTTCTTCATGTTTACGATAACACGTTGCTTACATAAAGGGCTGTAAATATGTAAGTAGGGTTGTTAAAGCCTGAAAAATATAAGAAAAACACTTACACTTCATCCACATTAAATGCAGCAAGAAAAAGATTACATTATTTCATAACTATTCCGAAGTAATAACAAGGATATGAGTAGCGATCAGAAAACGGTGACGGTCTTTGCATCATTCTGCAAAAGGAAACTTCCCAACAATCACAAAACCATATATTCAGCATTGCGGACTAAATATGAGCATTTCTCTCACACACACACCCACCCTCAACTTTTTAGTGCAATAAATCTGGACAAAGCCTAAAATAAATAGGGACAGATTGTAAATATTGCTCTCATGAACTTAGACAATTGCTAGAATAACAGAATTTGTGTTTGTATACATTTTTCTAAAGAATATGATGTCTAAAACTCAAATGTCTGTTATTATTTAGCAACTTCAATCCTTTTTTAGGAGGAATATGGGACAAAAATCTAGACACTCTTCAAAAACCCGTACAGCTGAGGGGTATGCTACCTCCCTCTTACACACACACACACACACACACACACACACACACACACACACACACACACACACACACACACACACACACACACACACACTATTCCTCTCAATCTATTAGCACAAGAAATCTGGACAAAGACTGTTATGTCAGGGACAAAGACCCAAAACTAGGGACACATTTAGAAAGATTAGGATCTGTGTTAGAATACATTTTCTAAAGGATATGAAAGTCAAACTAAAACAAATGTCATTTAATAACTTAAATCCTTAGCTCAACCCAGTGATTTTGATTTGTCAACAAAAAAATAATTTTTATGAGGAACAGACCAAAAATATAACAAAAATGTAGACATTCTGTGAAAATCTATACAGTTGAAAGGTATGACAGATATACACCCCCCTACCTCCTTAGAAAGTGGATAGAAGAAAACAAGGTTTGCATTAGTATGCATTTTCTGAGGATATGAAGTCAAACTCAAATGTCTGTCATTATTTTCTGACTTCAGTCCTTAATGATTTGCCAGAAAAAACAATTTTATGAGAAACAAATTGAAAATATGAGGCAAAAATCTGGATAATTGTGAGGTATGAACCTCCCCCTTACACACACTCCTAACCCCCTCTTACTTACACACAAACACCTCTACCTCTCTCTTACAAACACACATACAGACCTACCTACTTCTTACACACACAGACCTACCTACTTCTTACACACACACTTACCTTTAACATACTAACACACACACACACACACACACCATTAGTTCAGCTAAGCATACTAAATTTCCAATTCCTTTACACTGTCTTCATAATGTCTCTGGTCGCAAAATTTCAAATTCCCTTACACTTACCTCATAACATTTCCAGTTCCTTTACACTTACTTCATAACATCTGTGGTGTTCTCCATGAGGCGAGCAGACAGGAAGAAGCAATCATAACATCTGTGGTCTTCTTGGACAGGAGGAAGCAATTTCAAATTAGCGTGGGTGGGCTGTTAGGAAGAACAGGGCATCTGCATGCACAGATGTGATGTCACCGGACAGGACCGTTCTTAAAGAAGAACACAACGTAAAATAAAACTAAAGAAAAATGCCCAAATGTAGCGAAGAAGCAATTTCAAATTAGCGCGGGTGGGCAGTCAGGAAGAACAGGACGTCTGCACGCACAGACGTGATGTCACCGGACAGGACCGTTCTTAAAGAAGAATGCAATGTAAAAGAAAACTAAATAAAAATGCTCAAATTGTAATTAAAAGAAAATTAATCTCCCGGTCAGCCCATTCCAGGGGGTGCAAGTGCACCCTCTTGCACCTGTCTGCAGGCGCCATTGATCAGAAGCTAACTCAACCTTCAACAGTCTAAGGGGAGAGTTTTTTTCAGTTTGATCTTTTATTGCCAAGTTGCATGAACAGAAGAGATGATACTAAGAGAAGCTTCCAAAGTCAAATTTACAGCTAACTCAAGTTTCACCATTGTAAGGGGAGAGTCTTTCCAGTTTTATATTTTATTCCCCAGTTGAATGAGCAGATGAGATGATACTGGAAGGAGCTTCTAAAGTCACATTTACAGTAGGAGTGGGCAACTCCAAAGACACCAAGTTTAAAAACACAACAGGAACTGGTCAGATGGCAATAGTCTCAGAGTACATTCATCTCCCAATGATTAAATTCTTATTTTTTCAGCTTATATTAAATAAGAAACTATACTTCTCAAGTCCATCCACATATTAACTAGATTTAAATCCTTCGCAATCAGTGAATGCAGAACAAACATTTTCTAACAAGCCCTAGCCAAAAACTTTAAATAGCCAATGAAAAATGAAAAAACTTAAAAATAAAATTTTAAAACAAATAAGTATAATAGAACAAGAGCAAAATTCAAGACATAATGGAAGTATTCAAACCTCGAATGAAGAAAGGCGATACATTCACACAGTAGCAGACGTGCATGAGAACACTTGCAGCACTCAATGTTTGCAATACTAAGAAGATAATGGGATGTAAGAATATTTAAGTAACTTATCTTGTATTTCTGGAGCACTGTCTGTGGCATGGCATATTGCATTTTCACTTTTATTACTGCAGTATTTAGAAGCTCAGAAGGCTGTGGGTTCTTTCCCCCCTGTGTGCTTTAACTTTTGTCTCTGCACTGAAACTCCAGTGTTGCATTAGGTAGTTGCACATTCTTGAGTTTCTATTTGGATGGGATTCTAAACAAAGGTTACATCTGCTGAGTCAGTACGAGCTTAGGTGAATGCTAAAGATGTTGTGACATGTAAAAAGAAGAGCAGGGGGTATTTTCTTATTTGAGCTAAACAAAATTAAGATATTTGCATATTTACAGCATGTGTACGTGGTGCCGGAAGATGGATGCCTATTTGAGATGTTCCATGTTGTTAAGTGGGAAGTCTGTTGGAAATAATTTTAAAGTAGTGAAATTCAATGCAAATCTTCATTTAAAGATAGCTGAAGGTGTTGACTCTGGAATGATGCCATGGAGAGAAAAGTGTACAAATGTGGCATGTGACAAAAAGAAAAAATGTAATAAAATCACAAGGCTACAGATTAGCGTGCATTACCACAGATTTGACCCCTTTTCTCAAAAATATGAATGATCTTGAAAATGATTTCTTAACCAGAGGATATGAATAAAACATGTTACATATGATCCTGGATCCCATTACAGATTCTAAAACTAACAATGACGCTATGTGGAATAGGCCTTTTAGTAGAATTATACAAGGAGGACCAAAAGAAAAGAAAAGTAAGGATGGTTGCTTTCTAACTTATACCTCTCATTTCAATACAATTAAAGCCATTATTAAGGAGAACTGGGCCATTCTCACTGACAATCAGCAGCTTGTAGGGGTTTTAGGAGAACACCCTACTTTTGTATATAAAAAGAGGAGAAGCATACATAGTTAGGTAAAAAAGAAAATTAAGGAACACCAGGATGACATGAGTACTGAAATCTGTGGGCCACCTAACTTGAGTTTATGTGAGTACGTGATGGAGTGTGACTCATTTGAGTGCCCCTATCTTAAAAAGATGGTGAAATCTTCAGCAGTTGGTAACTGTAATACTGAAAAAGTTGTATATAGGGCCATGTGTAATGATTGCCCTTCATTTTATGTGGGCAAGACTATGAATAAATTGAAAAGGAGGATCTCAGGTCATCTTTCTCACATCAGACATAAATGCCAGAGGAATGCCTTAAAGAAACACCTATTAGAACATCCCAGACATTCTGATTTTAAATTTATTATTCTGTACTGTGTGGATATGGATGAACTTGAAGGAGCCGTCAATGGTGTGTTGAGAAATAAGAATTATGCTGGCAGATGAAATTAAATGCATTCAGAAAACCAGGACTTCACTACTATTACTCTGTTAAGAGTGTGCTGAATTTACATAAGCTGTCATACAATCTGTAAGAATTTTTTAGGAATTTATTTGAGGAATACTTTTATGTACTAAAATTCTACTAAATAACAATAAAAAATTATGTGTAGAATATTTATAATCTATATATATATTAATATGTATAGAGAGAGTTTTTTTAGTTTTCTAGTAGTTTTCATTGTATAAACATGTTTTTTGGATGTAAACATGAAGACTGTCATGGCAGTTTTTTTTTTTTTTTTTGCAAAGCACTGATATTTTTTCTGAGCTCTTAGCTTAGCTTTTATGCACAGTAATACACGAATGGATATTTACTAGATATTAGACAGATGTTGTTTTATGTTTATAGTGTTAGTTTGATTATGTTTATTGTTAGATAGCTATGTTTTTTTTCTTGATTTTAGTTATTGTCACAGACCTAATGAAGGCTTTATTGCATTAGTAAGCTGAAAGGGATTTTAGTTAAAAGTCTTTTTAAGTATATTTTATTTATTGTTATGCTTTTCTTAACACCTGATCCTGGAATGTGGGTTGCAAATAGGTAGTGTGTTCCTTAAGTAGGATTTAATTTGATCTAATCAGTAGCAGTGTGTGGGGATGAGTACTTGCTGTTCTAAAATATACTTTTACAGCCCCATTGTTTGGCATGAATAGGTTGGTTTAAAATTAAACAACACGTATATTTTCCACACTTACCTGATTTTTAGAAATTATTGCGACTGAGCACATCAATGAAGTTTTAAGACCATTAGTTTCTCTGTTTTTTATTCAAGTTATACATAAACGGAGATTATACAAAGAAGATAATTTCTGGATATTGTATTGCCATCTTTAAAAATATCAGAAATTATCTCTAAATTTTACAGCCATAAAAGTGGATCTTCATAATTTTCCATTCAGCTTTCCAGATTCCTAATAGTTGTCAGGATCTCTGCCATCTCAGTGAGGGGTGGTTTAGTAGAAAACCCACCACCAGTAACACTTCGCTCCCATGCCACAGCCATCGCTCTGTTTGTAATCTTTTTAATCATGTCAGTGGCCCTGTGTCTGACCGTATATTATACCCAGCCATAACGACTAACAGCAATGACATCAGTGACCTTCTGATGCTAGAGATGATCATGGAAGGGCTTGTCCGTAGCATGAGTATCATGGAGCTGTTCACCATGGTGACAGAGGGCTTTTATTATAATCTCATTCTCAGTATCTGAGAAAGGAGGCTTCCATAAGGATAACCCATTCTTATTTTTGGATTTTGGAGCTGTATCCCTGTAGTGATAGAAGAAAAAATGGATATCAGAAAAAAAAAAAACATAACATGGCTGGGGAGCCAGTACAGCCTGTCATACTTATGGAGTAGCACATATCAGTATGCAGTCATTGATTAGCACTAAATAAACAAGCGCAGTCTAAACAATAATGGAGGTATGCATCACCCATCACTCCCCCACAAAATAAAAATGTTATGAACTATAAAAGACAGCAAACAGTAGTGGATGCAACAATACAAACCCACTAAGCAGAGAAAAGAGGAACAAAGAGTAATGTGTTAAAACTCTGCATAAATCATGCAAAATACTGACAGTCTAAACTCATAAGTATGACACAATAATACTAAATAATTTTTACATGTGGATGTTTGTTTTTCCTTACCCAAGGAAATACATTCCAGATGACTTGAACAGAACTTATTCAAAGACACTGCAGGTTCACAGCACTCATGGCAAATAATTATCAGCATGCTATGAATCAGTAGTTGCATGGAATAATACATACATTGACAGATTTCAGACACTGTCCTATGTAGTCCTAATCAAAACTGTTGTCAGTAATTTGGTTGGCAGCATTTGGGAAACAAAGCTGTCTTTCCTAGCACAATGCAAGATTCCCGGCTCCACTTCCTGTTTTATAAGTTGTAGATTAATACCTCTGGACACATGGAATATGTTAATTAGCTCTTAATTCATTATTATTTCTGAATCGCTCAATTTGCTCAAAGTGCTGTGGAGATAAACATAGTGATGATTACCACACAACAATGTATACTTGCCCGAGCAGTACAAAAGTGGGAATTAAATTTTAGTTAGCTAATGCCTTGCAAGTGTGTCTCATTTGCAATACTGGTAAGTCAGTGATGCAGAAGCATCTCTGCTTAGGAGAATTACACTTCGACAGTATATATCAGGCAAAAAAGACTTAGAAACAAATTTTAAAATATATATACTTATTTTGGAATGAACCTTGATGCACGTCTGTGTCAACACTTGGCAAATGTTTTTGAGAAGTGCCTTTTCATAAATCTCACACATGGAATAAAGACTGCTAGAAACGTGGCTGAAACCTACAACATACATGGGGTTTGTGGTGGCCTAAGATTGTTTGTATCTAGGTGAGACCTCGATATGCAGGGAAAAACTTTTAACACTTGGATTTTAGATTTCACTTATTTGTCATTGGTTGTTTTGCTTCATTGACTGGTATATAGATACACAACTGTGTAGCCTGGCCTGGACTTTCAATAATGCACAGGCAACATTTGCAAGCAAATAATTAGTTGGCTCCCTGCTGGAGTTTTAAAAACAGAAAATAAGCAAGGGAAGTAATTTTCTCTTATTTCTATCTTTTCTATCTTTCTATCTACACTTATTTTTTTGTCATTTATATCTGTCTTCTGCAGTATCTATTCAGTTTTTGTAACTTCATTACTCTTTCATTGCCTATTTTGAGAAATCTGTAGGCCTGAAGTTTTGGGGCTGCCTGAGATTGTGCATATGTAGGTCAGAGCTTGATAGTCAGCTGATAAAGGGGAAAAAAAACGTTCGACACTTGGAATTAGATTTCACTTCTTTGTCACTGGTTGTTTTGCTTCATTGACTGGTATTTAATACACAACTGTGTAGCATGGTCTAGTCTTTCAATAAGGATTGGGCAGCATTTGCAAGCAAGCAATTATCTTTATAAGCTCCTCCCCATCTTATGTCATCTATTGATTCTACTGGACACTGAAAGATGAAATCAGAAAATCCTTCACCTAGACTCTTAAAGCCTGTGTTAGCCTCTATTTCATATCACCTCACTCAATTAGAACACACTCCCCGGGATTCAGCAAGCTCTGTATGGCATGCAGGAATAGTGCAAGAGCTGCTACAGGCAATATGGCTGCTGTGCGATCCAAGAATAAGCTCCCAGGACGTGCACGAGTACTCCTGCACTATTCCTGCATGGACATAGCCCCTGTATGCTAATTACCTCATTTGCTGGTGAAAACCATGCAAATGAGGTAACTTAGCGATCCAGGAAGCAGGCAGACGTCCGTGCAGGAATAGTGTAGATTGCAGAAATGCATTCAGCCAGTAGCTGAATACATTTCTGCAAACTACAAAATGGAGGCATGACAGCTCATAAAAATGCATGTATTAGAAGGGTTAGGCATGCCAAAGGCCAAATATATGGCCATAGACATGAAAAATAATTTCAAAATGATAAAAATTAACTTTTTTTTGTTGGCCGATTTTGGCCGTTTAAGCGCAGTGCAGCGGTGTTCAAATGGGATTGGCCCGAAAATTTAAAAAAAAAGCTGGAAATAAGCTTTTAAACCAAAATCATAATTATGCCATAATAGTCAATGGCATGCATAACACAACAAGACCATGGAATAGTGGTTGCTAAGGGGGAAGGCTGAGTGTCAGATTTGTAACCATGCATTAGCAGCTAATCCTATGCAAATGAGGTCAATGATACTGAATCACAGATTTTCCATCAGTGCTAGCTTGTACCCATCCAAGTAGGTGCATTAAGACCACAGAGTAAGCCTAAGAGCTAGATGACTTAAGTAAGGGGTGTGTCATGCATGCTGCAAGCTTATTGGAGCCCTGTGGCCCATGTTTACGATTAACTAAGGCAGGGGGTGTGTCTAAGGCTGTATTGTCTTCCACTAAGAAATGCAGAGTATGATCATGTCTAAGGAGGGCCATTTTCTGCTACACAGTGTTTACATCACCTAAATGGGTGTGCGTGGTATGCAATGGGTTTAAAAAAAACAGGAACTAGCAGCTCCGTTTACATCTGAGCACTTGGTTTGTGCGGTGCACCTTGGGGCTTAAACAGGAAGGTAATGGGAAGAGCAAATAGCAGTAGGAAGGTAATCAAGGAGAACTGGCATAGCTGGCAGGTGAAACGTATCAGAACCAGCCAATTACACAGGCAGCAGCCCAGCCCAGCACACTACTATAAACTATGCAAACACCTTTCCCTCTGGTTTTTGCCACAAACTCTACACCACCAGTGTACATAAACAGGGAAATTTTACCTAACAAAAGCAACAAAATGATATGGGCTGCATTTGCTCTCATAAATCAACATGTGGAAGAGGCTGCACTTGTTGAGGATGACAATGCTGATGACCAGCCCACAGTGAGGAGAAGGAGAAGAGTGCACAGACCTCCTACACCAAATTGTTGAGCTGTACCAGCCATGTCTCTCACACACATAACTGACAGAGGGGAACCCATCCAAATGGATACCCAGGTATGTGTAGGCTTAAGACTACTAGCCACAGGTACCTTCCAAAGGCCAACTGGGGATATTATTGGGATCTCACAAGTGTCAGCATCCAGAGTACTCCACCAGTTCCTGGATACCATGTCAGCGCATGCCGGTGAGCACATATATTTCCTCAACACCCATAAGGTGTTGACCAGCAATATGCATCTCTTCCACCAACTAGCAGAATACCCTGAGGTAGTGGGTGCTATAGGCTGCACGCACATGCACATCAAAGCACCACCCAGTGAGCAGTGTAGAGTCTACATAAACCACAAGGGCTTCCCCTGCATCAGCCGCCAGGTCGTGTGCGATGCCCAGTGCATTATAATGAATGTGTGTGCTGACAGCCCTGGAAACTATCACGGCTCCCACATCTGGCATATGACACCACTGTACCAGAGATTTGGCAATGGGGACATCCCATATGGCCACCTAGTGGAGGATGCTGGTTATGCACTGGAATCATGGCTGATGACACCGATCAGAAATGCACACACAGTCGAACAAGAACTCCATAATGAGGCACATGCACAGACCAGAATCATAATAGAGCGTGTGTTTGGGATGCTCAAGTCACAGTTCTGGTGACTGCACATATCCGGTGGAGCCTTGCAGTACTCACCAGCTACATGTACAAAAATTGTTATTGTATGCACATGCTACACAATATGATCCTGCAGAAACAGCTGCAGCAGGAACAGCATGGGGCAGGGCCACACAGCCCCCCACCATTGTCAAGGCCAGCACAGACACAGAGTGACTCACAGGAGGACCAACCTGAACCTGTCTTGTAGGCAGAAGGAGGTGTGCCCAGTATGACTATGCCTTGGCAAAGAGTCAATGCATAGCACATACACTGACTCAGTAGGAAGCCAGGGAATGACTCCTCTCTCTGACTTGCGCATACAGTAAAAGGGATGCCAAACATGACACTACCTGTGCTTAACCATGTTTAGGGAGTGTACTATGTGCATCCAACATAGTCAGCCCTGTAGCACCATCCTCAATACTGGCACAGCCACAAGGTAAGTCACTCTCACTATCAATTGCTGAATAGAGTAGTATGTTCTGCTACTTGTATCTATGGTATGGATGTGAGCATGCAAGGGAATTGGGTGGCTGAATGGGATGGCAACAGATAGCTGACACCTATATTGGGAGCATAAAATCCATAACAAATACTGGTGTCAACATAGTAGGTAGTGCTAGACAAGGTGACAAAATCCACTGCAGGACATGTGGTGGGCCAAATGTGTGTCTATAGGACACACACATAGGTTCATAGGTAGGTACTAGGCTATTGGCCCTAGGGCCTATACTAGCCTAGCCAAAAAGGTACCCTGACTTTCGCCACCCAAGAAAATTATTTTCCTGTGCCCCTGTCAAGCAAAACCGCAGAAGTGATCCCTGGGGTGAATTTCCTATTACTCATCCAATCATCAAGATTTTTCTTGAAGAGTGCTAATAAGGAGCTCTGTTTAACATAGATAGGTAGTCTGTTCCAGAGTATGGGAAGTCTCTGGGACAGGAATCGATCCCTTCAGCATGTACTGATTATTGTGGTGACAAGGTTTAGGTCCCCAGAGCATGTAGCTCGGAGGGATTGGGATTTCTTTAAGTGGAGCATGTCCAACAGCTCTGGGTTTGACATAGCTTTGTATGTTAGGCAGAGATCACCTCTGAGTAGGCGATATGTGATGGAGTAAAGCTGGAGTTTTTTTGAGTCGGTCTGTGTAAGGCATCTGTTTGAGGCCAGTAATCCTCTTTGTGAGGTATTTTTGCAACCTTTCCAGTTGGTGTAGTTGTCTTGTGAGGTACATACCAAAAGGGGCTTTGTACTCTATAATGGGTCTAATGAGTGATGAGTAGAGGGGAACAATTACCTCTTTTTTTCTGGATGAGAAACCTTTTGTGATGAGGTGTGTCATGTAGAAGGATTTCCTGACCACTGTGGTGATGTGATTATCAAAGGAGAGACTACTGTCCACTTGTGTCCCAAGGTCTCTTATCACACTTTCAGTGTTAATTAGACTACCACCTATGTGGTAGTTCATGGTACAGAGTTTTTACCAAAGGGGATGACAATGCACTTTTTGGCATTGAGCTTGACTTGAGACCATGGCTTTGACACCAGGCGTTTGTCTCAGTGAGGCCCTTTTGTAGGATGTCCACATCATTAGGAGTTTTGATTATGGTTCCTAGTTTGCAGTCATCTGCGAATTTAGTTAGCCAAAGACCTTCTGTGTTAGCCTGGACTTCAGAGAAGTAGATACCAAACAGGAAAGGACCCAGGACTGAACCCTGTGGTACTCCACTTGTCACTAGTCTGAAGTCTGATTTGGAGTCTGCTACTTTCACAGTGTGGGTTCTGTCAGTAAGCCAGTTGGCAACCCACCTTGTGACATAGGGAGTTATACCTAGTTTAGTGAGTTTATCCATAATTCCAGAGTGGGGGATGGTGTCAAATGCCTTGGCGAGATCTAGATAGGCTGTGTGAACCACCTTACCCTCATCTATGGCTTTGGTGACTACTTCAAAGAAGTCTATCAGGTTTAGGAGACATGATCTGCCTTTTACAAACCCAAACTATGTGGGGGTCCAGAGTTTGGAGATCTCCGATGTCTTTGTTTATGAGTTCCATGATTACACATTCCATAGCTTTGCAGACCAGTCTCATCAGGCTAATGTTGCGGTAGTTCCTGGGGTCTGTTGTGGCCCCCCCTTTGTGGAGTGGGATAACCATCACGGTGCACAATTCAATGGGCACAAAGCCTGAGATGAGGCTATGATTGAACATGATACTTAGGTGGGGTGCCTGTTCATTCTGTAGTTCATGTAGAAGGCAGCCTGGGATGTTGTCAGGTCCCATGGATGCTGTGTTCTTGTTTTTGGAGAATGAGGTTTTTACCTCTGAAGCCGTGATTACAGGAACTTTGCATTCTTCCGGTATAAAGATGGGCCCTTTAGGGGGTGAGAGGGGGGTAAAGTTAGCACTGAACCTATCTGCCAGGATGTTGGCAATATCAGTTGGTTTTGTATATTTAGTGTCATTGTTCTGTAACTCAGAGCAGTTCTGAGTGTTGCCATTGAGAGTTTTGACATAGCTATAGACTGCTTTGTGGTTGTCTTTAGAATAAGTAGCAATTTTGTTTTCATAACTAGCTTTGGAGGATTTTATGAGGGATCTCAGCTTCTTACTGAGGCTGACCAGGTAGTTCCTCCAGTCGTGGGATTTTACTCTTTTTTGCAACAGTTTCTTTCTTCTGTTGTAGAGTTGGTTTATGGCAGAAGACCACCAGATTGGCTTCCTTTTTTGGGAGGATAGCATCTTGGTTCTGTTAGGGCTAGCATGATCCATGCACTCTTGAAAGTGCTTATAAAGTGCATTTGTGTAGGATTCAGCAGTCGTACCTCTATTGTCCATCTGCATGGGTGTCATGAAGTTTGCCACTTCTGTCTTAAGAAGCATGAAGTTGGCTTTGGAGAAATTTTTTATGGTTGTTTTCCTAATGGGGGGTGGGAGCGGGATGTAGATGTCTAGGGTGATTAGCTTGTGGTCAGATCTAACCGACGAGGAGCTGACCTCTGGTGTGGAACACCGGTCGCCCATGTTGGTGATGACCAGGTCTAGGATATTGCTGCCCCTGGTGAGGGTGTGGATAAATTGATCCAAGGCATTGGAATTGATGATTTCCAGAAAACGTTGAGCAAAAGAGTTGGTACATGAGTAGTTTTCCCAGTTAATGGTAGGGTAGTTAAAATCACCCATTATTAGAGTGTTGGGTTGTACCTTAATATTTTATAGTGTATCAAGAAAAGAGGAGTGGGAATCCTGGGGCATGGTGGGGGGGGGGGTTTGTAGCAAGCTACAATCTGGATTTCAGTTTTGCCCAGAGTTATTTGAACTTGGATAATCTCGGATGCATTATGCTGAGCAACTAGCTTGGAGGTGTGGATATCCTTAATGAGTATGGACACACCTCCTGCTTTAGTGTTTCGGTCCGGGTTTGGTGGCCACAAGGTGTGGTATGAATTATAGCCTGGTAACGCAGGGGTGCTCTCTGGAGCTTTGAACCAGGTCTCTGTCACTGCACAGATGTCAATGTTCTCCATTTTAAGGAGTGCCTCGAGTGAGTGCATTTTGAGGTTTAGACTTCTAGCATTGAGTAGCATTACCCTCAGATTTTGCTTGCTTGTACCTGTTACGGTGGTGAATTTGTCATTTGAACCTTGCCTAAAAAAGGCACTATAGGGGTGGCAATAGTCTTTGCCAGTATCCAGAATCCCAGAATCCCAAGGGCGACAGGTGCAGGCCATCTCTGGCAAAGCAGCGTGGTCTGTCGATCATATCATTCCAGGCAGACAGATACTGGATTCCCTTAGAATGACTCGAGAAGCTTAGCCAATTGTTAAAGTCAATCATTTTGTCCTTGTACTCTGGTATCATTCTGGGTGATGGCAGGATGCTACCTGCCTGGGCTACAAGATTAGAGAGCTCCTCCATGTCTCTTTTCATGTAGTCCAGGGAGGTACGTCTCAGGTCATTCACACCAACATGGACAATGACAGAATCATATTTATACTTGTTGTGGAGTGACCTGAGTGCGTGCATTATGTGGCGGATCCTGGCACCCGACAGGCAGCTGACAGTAACTTTCTCCTTGTTTTGCCTGGTGAGTGGAACATCAGTGTGTCTTACTATAGAGTCACTTATGACTAGAGTGTTGGGTACGTCATGCCTTATGGGTGGGTACGTCATGCCTTATGGGCTGTAATTGAGTGGCACACTGAGTATGTGGGCTATGTGTCATTTGGGTTGTGTTGGGGGGTGGAGGTTGCTTGCATTTCTACTTTGGAGGTCTTGGTTGTTTGGGTAGATTTTTACTGAGAGCCTCTGTGAATGTAGGTGTGTGTTTTGTGCTTCTAAGTGTTTTTGGTGGTGTAGGTTTTTAGGGAGTATGTGATGAGTGTGGTGCAGTGCAAGTGTTTACCTTCTCCTCTTGACTGTCTAGTCCAGTCTTCGATGAAGACAGATTTGCTTCCAGTTTGGCTATATAAGTGCATTTCTCACAGGTCATATTGTTGGGTGTTAGGAGGAGAGGGTTGTCTGTGTACATGAGGCAATTTCTGCATTGTCCCAAGATCCCCAGATTCATCAGGTAGACAGGAGAAAACACTGGGAGCTGACCTTTAGACATGCCTGAATAGGTGCTTATTTATTAAGTACTAAAAACTGTTTTCCTCTAGACAAGTGAGGAAAGTTGAGTGCTGTAGTAATTTGTAACTTATTTAGTGCTTACAATGAGTTCTGAACAAGTGCTGCGCTCAAAGAAACAGATTTGAGTGCTAAAACTAAAGAGCTGGCTACTTGCAAGGAAAAATTTGAAGAGCAAACTTTATGACTCCAGGAATAGTTTAACCCTAGTTAAGTGTGTGTGTGTGTGTGGGGGGGGGGGGGGGCTCAGGAACTCAAAAACAGTCCTGGAAACAGCAAATCCGTATCTGGAAAAGATCTGCCACAGGCATGCATGCATGACATGCATGTCAGTGAGGCTCACATAACCAACAACAGTCTCAGCTAGCAGGACAGGTGTAGACAAACACAAAGAAAGGCTGTGCTAAGGCCTCCGAGTGATGGCAATGGAGAACAGCCCCCCCTACAGACCTACACAGACAGATAACAACAGGTCAGGCAGTGGGATGTTAGTTCTGAAGGGTAAGAAGTCTGAAACTGAAATGTAGGTCAATAAAACCTAAGAACTGTACTACACTGATATGCCTCTAGTCTGCATGACAGGTCAGAATACAGAATGAAATGGAAGCCAACAGAGTACCTGAAATACCAGTACATTCATAGCACATGTTTATAGTTGTAAGGTGTGGCCCCCCCCCAACAATCCTATGTACAAATGTAGTAATATGTACATGTGTGTATAATAACAGTGGAGCACAGATTACCTGTGCTGGCCAAAGCAGCAGGATAGATTGTTGCACATGTACAATATGTAGGACTCTGTGTGTTAGGTTGTTGTGTGTTGCATATTGTGTGAAAGTGGTCAGCATGTAGGCATGGAGGGTTGTGTCCCGGTGGCCAATGGCCAGTACTGTTGATGACATGGCCAAGTTCTCACAACTGCTGTGCCAAACACAATGCATCCCAGCAAGATACAATCCAGCAATAATCCATACTAATTGTTCAGATGTAATATCTGTCACCATCTGAAAAATGGAGATGGCATGCATGTGGACCCAGACATACAAAGAGTACACAGGTGGAAGTACCCTAGACATAGAGTGTATAACATGTTACTGTCAACTGGACACACCTTTGATTTGTACATACAAATTCAAAGCACATTAGTTGGCTGTGTAGTATGGAATATTGATGTAGTCTGACCAAACACTGGCAGACCACAAAAGGCACAGGTATGAAGTACTGAGAAACCGCTGATGTGCCTGCACAAGCCAGTATAAGTAGAATGTCCCACGTATATCTGTGAGCCAGCTGCAAGTAGCTTCCATAGCACACATGCACTCAGTTCACCCCACCATCAGCCACAGGTACCTCACAGGTCATATCCCTGTTGTTGAGTATGAGTACAATATGACCCCCACCTCTGTATTGGAATATCCACAGAATGTAGCATGCTAAAGAGGTGTCCCATGCAAGTGTGTCCCTTGCTGTAAGCAGCACCCTGCCAGCACCCACACCAATGGATTAATAAGGACAGAAACTATTGCCATTAACTCCTTGCACACCTACCCTGTCACCCCAGGGGAATACATTGGCTTACAGCCTGGGACTGTAGGAGTGACACAATGCACTCGCTTGCTACAGACGGCCTGCATCACTACTAAATGCCCTACAGTCCTCTGTCAAAGGACTGTGTCTCACCCGTACTGCTAATGTATGTTATCTCATGGACTCCCAAATAACGACATAACACAGTCCACAGAACACAAATGCAAGGCCATGTTGACAACTCCCAGTAGCATGTCCACCATGTCCTACTACATGAACTGTGGACCAACACCTAAATACTGCTGGGATGAAGTGATAACTATAGGGATAATTCTCAGATATTGTTTGCATAATGTTCGGAAGAGGATAGAATAATGCGGGGGGGGGTGGTAGAAGCATGGACACCATGGAGTATGTGAAGTCTGTAACTCAGATGTGCGCACATACTATCCCTGCTTGAAAACATAGGAATGGGTGTCTACAAACCTACTCATAAACCTCAATGTGAAGGGGTAATGACCAGAAATATGGGCCCTGCCTCTGGGTAACCTGTGTGAATCTGTACAGGTGTGAGGTATGGCCACAGCAGGATATGGCCATTCTGTCACGTCAATAGATGTACAAGCATGGGATCCTCAACCACCACAGTACCAAGGTGCTGATCCATTTACACAGACCCATCAGCAAGTGTCTGCAGCTCCCCCTCCAGAGTGGCATGATTGTGCAAGAATATCTAGACTGCAGACCACAATACTGGACGCATCTTCATTCATCATGTATTCCCCAGGAACTTACAGCAAGCAAATACATATACCTGTTAGTAGTTGACAACATAAAACATCACAGTGTAAAACAGTACATATGTCTGAATATCTCTGCTAACACCAAAACCATGTAGCAGAAACAGCACAGACATAATTAGTTACAGTATCCCACTATCCTTTGCCCATTGTGACCTCACACTGTCAACCCATCTACAGGTATCCAGCAGAAACAGGTTGCTAGCGGTAGGTGTAAAACACAGATGCCTGCACTGGAGTAAAACCTACCTGAAATGGATTCACACATTCAATACACAAGGTCATACTGGGCATGCTCCCACACTTAGAAAAACGACACCCATGTCTGACAACAAAATACTGAAGGGTCATACTGGGCATGCTCCCACACTTAAATAAATGAAGACCATGTCTGGCAACAACAGTGGACTATACATATCTGCCTCTCTCAGATGTCTGTGCACATACTCCACATTGTACACCAGTCATGCTTTGCACACACATTGAATAGGAACACAGAGATATATCCAAGGACACCGCACGATAATAGGTCAAACATACACATACATAGATGTGGAGAAGTGAGTGATAGACAGTGACAAAGACCTTCCCATCATGAGGCCTGTCCTACCCAGCACACATCCAATTGGCCAATACCTCATGATGTGCAAATATCTATCACTGTAGACATTTGCTTCTGGTATCCCTCAGCACTATAGTGTCTGTGGTGCTTGTGATAACCGTGTAACATGACAGTACAAGTCATTATTCATCTAGCAGTTGTATACATGGTCCTGTCAAATATAAACTTGCGTGTGACTGAGTGTTGTGTGAGTGCTTCCAGATGAATGGTTTATGGCCCATTCACACACACTGCACTCCCCGTTGCCCTACTTTAGCTGGCCTGCTGCTGTCATTCACCTTGAAATACACCTTTGGAAAAGGCTAACCCTATAAGCTCTGTGGTGTGTGCTATAAAAGCGTAATGCTAAAGTGTGATGTACTAGTTAGGTAGGAGTTCTAATCCCAGACGTGACAAGTATGAGACTGTGTCTATGTGTAGAGATCAATGCTTTTGAGGTCAGTCACTACACTTTCCATAGCCCTTCTTTGGCAAGCCTGCTGATGTCATTCACCTTGAAATACGCCTTTGGGGAAGGGATAGCCCTATAAGCTATATGGCACATGCTATAACTGCATAAGGCTATAGAGTGACATAGTAGTTAGGTTAGAGTTCTTATCCCAGCCATGCTTTTGAGGCCAGTCACAGTTACTAGACTTTCCATTGCCCTACTTTGGTAAGCCTTCTGATGTCATTCATCTTGACATACACCTTTGGAGAAGGGCTAGCCCTATAAGCTCTATGGTACATGCTATAACTGCATAATGCTACAGTGTGATGTACTAGTTAGGTTGAAGTTTTAATCCCAGACATGACAACTGAGAGACTCTGTGTGTGTGTTTGTGTGTGTAGGAATCAATGCTTTTGAGGCCAGTCACAGTCACTATACTTTCCATTGCCCTACTCTGGCAAGCCTGATGATGTCATTCACCTTGAAATACACCTTTGTAGAAGGGCTACCCCTCTAAACTTTGTGGCGTGTGTGATAACTGCGTAATGCTATAGTGTAATGTACTAGTTAGATAGTTCTAATCACAGACATGGCAACTGTGAAACTCTGTATGTGTAGGGAACAATGCTTTTGCGGCCAGTCACAGTCACTACACGTTTCATTGCCCTACTTTGGCAAGCCTGCTGATGTCATTCACCTTTAAATACACCTTTGGAGAAGGGCAAGTCATATAAGCTCCGTGGCCTGTGCTATAAATATGCAATGGTATAGTATGATGTATTAGTTAGGTAGGAGTTCTAATCCCAGACATAGCAACTGTGTGTGTGTGTGTGTGTGTGTGTGTGTGTGTGTGTGTGTGTGTGTGTGTGTGTGTGTGTGTGTGTGTTTGTGTATAGGGTTCAATACTTTTGAAGTCAGTCACAGTCACCACAATTTCCATTGCCCTACTTTGGCAAGTCATGATGTCATTCACCTTGAAATTCACCTTTGGAGAAGGGCTAACTCTCTATGTTCCGTAGTGTGTGCTATAACTGTGTAATGCTACAGTGTGAAGTACTAGTTAGGCAGGAGTTCTAATCCCAGACATGGCAATTGTGAAACTCTGTGTGTGTGTATGAATCAATGCTTTTGAGGCCAGTCATGGTCACTACACTTTCCATTGCCCAACTTTGGCAAACCTGCTGATGTCATTCACCTTGAAATACACCTTTGGAGAATGATTAGCCCTATAAGCTCCATGGTGCCTGCTAAATATCTGTAATACTATAGTGTGATGTACTAATTAGGTAGGAGTTCTAATCCCAGACATGGCAAATGTGAGACTGTGTGTGTGGGGATCAATGCTTTTGAGACCAGTCACAGTCACTACACTTTCCATTGCCCTACTTTGGCAAGCCTGCAGATGTCATTCAACTTGAAATACACCTTTGGAGTATAGCTAGCCCTGCAAGCTCCGTAGAGTGTGCAGTAAATCCGATACACTGTAGTAGCAATACATAGCAAAGTAGGGGTTTGCATCTCAGTCCAATCAAGTGTGTATGTGTGTGTGTATGTGTGTGTGTGTGTGTGTGTGTGTGTGTGTGTGTGTGTGTGTGTGTGTGTGTGCTTGTCATCAGTATCCTGTGTGGAGGAAACTGTGATTGTGTAATAACAGGACTCATTGTTTGGTGGGCTTTGCACATTTCTTATATTGAGGATTTACTATATGTCATAATGTCCACCTTACAAGGACAACAGATGTCAAACAGCAGAGAGGCTGGTGAAGACAATCCATACCCCTACATGTGACATTATGGACTGATGCACAATATTGGCAACCCTTGTATTACCCAGAGAGCACTCTCCACCCATGTCTCATATACAAACACACTTGGCTAGGCAACAACCACTGTATTGATAGCTCCCTGCATATTGCCCACAGATAGTAACCACAGTGTGATTGCAGTGGACTACAGAGAACATGGCACCCTGTTCCATCCCTACAATAGGCAAATAATTGCTTATAGTGAACCTTTTCTATGTTCCCCACAGTACGCCTGCTACAACTTTAGAGTCTGCAAATGTAACCCACAAAGGAAATACCATGCCTTATATACATGCCCTGCATGGACAAATGCCATTAACACCAGTGAATACCTATATCATGCTGTCAATGTAGACACCGGCAAAACCTCAGTTCCATAGCCAGTTCTCAGCACATGAGGTCAAGAATGTCACATCAGATGATAACAATCTGTTCACATATGGCCCAGACACCCCAGGTACACTTCTACATGTCACAGAACATGCATGTGGGACATGTGCACAACCCAGACACTGTCCATATCATGGAATATAGAACACATACATGGCAAGCATTGCACAGCACTGCCCACCCACAATAGTAACCCAGATGAGTGGATGGTGAATACAATACCCACCTGTATAGGCCAATCCAGGGACTACACCCCTAAGCCACACTGCAGATCATTGTCACTTGGCCTGATGCCAAGGTATACCCTACCCTTTGCCTAGCCTTGTACACCCTTCTGGCACAGTCAACTACTACACACCTGTGAAGCAATGAACCCATGCATGTCAGTACTGGCAAATTTGTGTGTGTGTGTGTGTGTGTGTGTGTGTGTGTGTGTGTGTGTGTGTGTGTGTGTGTGTGTGTGTGTGGAGATTAATGAATTGAAAGCCATTCAAACTCACTACACCTCTCATTGCCCTACTGTAGCATGCCTTCTGATGTCAGTCACCTTAGCATACCCTTTGCCCATATATCAGCCTGATAACCTCTGTGGCACATGTGATACCTGAGTAATACTGTAGTGTATCAAACTAGTTAGTTAGGAATTCTAATCCTGACCCTGCCAACTGTGATAATGTGTGTGGGTCCCTGAGATAGTGTGGTTGTGTCTTCCTTGACACCTGCTTTTCTGGACAGCCACATGTACTACACTTACCTTATCCCTCCTTTATCACTGTCGCTGATGTCTTTCACCTTCAAAGATACCTCTGGACAGTTCTTCAACATGTAAGCTCTGTGGCACATGCAATAACTGCATAAAAATGTAATCACAATACATAGTCATGCAGGGGTTTGAAACCCCAAACTGGTAAGTGTATGACACAAACATGCATAGCTGTTACTCTCCTATCCCTTTACTTTGTCTCTGTCTGTCTTTCTCACTCCCTCTCTGGTAGATGTGGAAAAATACACCAGCTTTGCTTGGGTATCAGTTTGTGTTTTGTAAGTGATGCTCAAGATTGGCTGATGGCCTGTGCACGAATTGCAGTCCCCCACTAGCTGATTGCATGTGGAACAGCTGTGGTATCATTCCCATCACTAATTGCATGGAAATACACTCCTATAACTAAGAACATCATGTGGGTGTCTGCCCTTTTCATTCACTGTGAGCAGGACTTCATGTCGGTGTTTGACAAACAGCATCACAGAAGGTAGTTGGAAATACCTCTTACAACATACACTGTGGAAACAGGCCAACAAACAGGAGGGGGAGATGTTCCAGAGATGAGGACAGAATGTAAGTCTTGCTCTTCTACATTTTAAGTAATGTTGGTTTAACAGGGTTTGTGTATATATGGCTGGTCTACATGATTTAATATCTGTCATGACAGTGTTATGTGGTTGGGGAAACTCCCACCTGTAAGGCTATCTGCAGACTGGCCAGTGTTTGGAGTCTTACATGTGTTGTTTTACTCACACATGTTCTATCTTTAAAAATGCAGTAGCATACTCTGAGGATTGCAGTCAGTACATGGTGTCAGCCATGTGAGTTACTCACTTCATATCCCACAGTAGGCATATGTCACAACAAACCCTGTTACATCAGTGAATGTATGAGTTCATCACAGCAACATGTCAATATTGGCAATGTGTTAGTGCCTCCAGCCACAACTCTGTCAACCTTTGTACATATGTCATGCAGCAAGAGGTGCATATGTTCAGTACATCATTATTTACTGATATCATACCTGATAACAAGCCAGTGAGATACCAGACTGCAAGACTTTTTAGGTATAGTAGACCTTATATCTGAGGACAAATTGTTGCAAAAACAGTTCTTACATCTGAGGACAAAACCTGGATATTCTGTTGAAGTGTGTACAGTAGTGAGGTATGTGTACTTATGGCGATTGTCGACAGAGTGTGTAATGTGAATATGTACCTTGGCCTGTGTACAGACTGAGATAGACATCATTGTTCTTGGTCCTGTGCTATGTGATGTTGCATGCTACTGCAGTGTATAGTACCCTATCAGCGTACATGTTTGTAGGGCCAGACCAACACATGTCCCATACCACAGTCAGGCATCAGAATATACTGTGTATTGGCCCAGTATATGTAGTGTTGGTGTGTGAGTGGCACATACGAGGATGGTGTTGTTCACACAGTCATATACTGTAATATGAAGTACGCTTACTATATGTGACTGTGGCTGTGTTCAGACTGGTTGTGGGTATGCACTTTCACACAGGTGTCTGTTACTCCACTCTGTTACATGCAGAGCCTGCTATATTTGCAGGTACATATGTATTCCCCCATACAAAATGGGGTCAGTGTTGTGGCAGTCTGCCTGTAGTTTGCACAGTGCTTTGCGACATGCCTAGCAGCTCAGTGTATTTACCCAGTGTGATGTTATGTCTAGATATTTGTCACATGTACTGTTGCTGGGCCACCATAACAGTTGTGTATTTATGACAAAGCAGTGGGATTCTGTACACATGTATGTCACTAACTAGAGGGTAGTATGTGGGCTTGTGACCTCTGCTCCTTCGGTTATTATGTGTCAGGACAAACAGGTGTGTGTGAATGCATAAACTGTGTGAGCTTATCTATTCCAGTATTTTCGTGATATCCCCATTTACATGGCTGTAAACATCTTCTTTGTCAGGCTTGGTCCACTTGTCTTGTACTAAGGGGTGCTGTGTATACCTCTGGACTGACCAAAGTGTGTCAGACTGTCCACATGTATTGGTTATATCTCTGATGTATTCCACAGGATACTGTGATTTTGTGGTACTGTACTATGATGATCTTATGATGTGTGTCAGTAACTGATGGCGTACATGTGAATATCAGATGTGAGTTCCCACACATTACTGTTAAGACAACCCCTGTTACAGTAGCAAAATTCTACATGTATACCTGCAATACTTACATGACATCCCCTTGCACTAAGCGGTCATGACTATTGGTGCTGGGGTATGACTCCACTACAGGTTATGGACATATGTTGTACACACATATATATATATATCTACATACATTATATATATATATATATATTATATATATATATGCATACATATACATACACACACGCACACACACACACACACACATATATATATATATATATATATATATATATATATATATATATATATATGTATGTATATATATATATATATATATATATATATATATATATATATATATATATATATATATATATATATATATATATATATATATATATATATATATAGGTCTATATCAGCATTTTGAAAGACGAAAATGCAGAATATCAGTTGGCCAACATGTAAATGTCGAACTACGACATTGCTGAACAGCCAAATCAACGATTTCTTCTTAACGGGAAAAAAGCGGTTGGCCGTTTCCTTATACCTGCTCTTTCCCTGACTTTAATGTGATCTCGGAGTTAGAATAATTAGGGGGGGTGTGGGGGGGCACAGCCCCCCACATTGGGGTGTGTGGAGGGTGAAGCCCTCCACTTAAGAATGTTTGTGTTTGGCCAACCGATTTCTTTCCCTTGGAAGGAAATCGGTGATTTGGCCATTCGGCAATGTCGTAGTTCGACATTTACGTGTTGGCCAAATGGTATTCGGCATTTTCGTCTTTCAAAATGCTGATATAGACCATATATATATATATATATAGATAGATATAGATCTATATATGTCCATATATATATATATATATATATATAAAAAACGCAATATGCAGATGTATGTCAATATATATATGTATATATATATATATATATATATATATATATATATATATATGTACATATATATATTTGTTTGTGTATGTATACATGTATACATATAGCTGCATATGTATTTATTTATATATATATATATACATATATCCTTATGTGTACACATGACTGCTGCATACACCTTCCCAGATGTATGACATCGTATTTATCTGATATGTGTATATGTAGATATCATCAGATCATGTCAGTCACCCTGCTAGACAGGGGGTCCAGGGTAGTGAATAGTGTGGAAAAAAATAGTCAGGGTATTGTTATGGCTAGGCTTGTATAGGCCCTAGAGCCAATAGCCTAGTACCAACCTATGAACCTATGAGCCTACAACATGCTTGCTTCAACACTAATATCACTTACAAGTACTACACTATTGTAGAGATCAAAATAGTTGTTCACTACTATTCAGTATGTGTACTAACATATATATTGGAAAAAACATCAGACATTTTCACAGCTGTGATGGTTTAGTGGTTAAGTGCTGTGACTATAGTGTACAGGGTCCTGGGTTCAAGGGCTGTTTATTCTGCTGCTTGGAGATCAAGAGCTGTTGGATACAGAGTGGTTAAGGCAGGTATGAGCAGCCTGTTCACTTTCCATTCTGATAAAATAGCAGGGAATGACATTTTTAATAAGTGTATTTAATTCCATGTACATAACATGCATCTATGTGCTGTCATTACAGTAGCAAGGGGTGTGAGTCTACTGTCTGGGACATCTGAGACTATATAGCTTGTACAACACTCCTTTCCATTTGAATGTGTTACATACATGGGTAGTATCCCAGGTTATATGCAGTCACTCTGGCATGTAGTGTATCATTATGTTACTACTGTTGACAGTGCTGTCACAAGTAAGAGTAGATTGCAGATTGTAGTACTGGAACCAAACACCCCTGCATGCAAAGATGGACTCTGAGTCCTCACTGTCATTTTCTTGGTTTGTGAGCTGTGTCATTAAGTATTTCCTACTGGATATTGATCTGACATGTGGATATTAACTGTAGACTACTGTGTGTATACGACATGTCATTGAGGGCTGCTGTCATGTAGTAATGGCATACCTATCAGTGTCAGATGTCTATATGTCAACACAGTCATCCTACTGCATAACCAGTTGGCTTACTGATGTCTGTCTGTTCTCTGTACAGATGTGCAGATGTCAGGACTCCATCTTAGCTGCTTACAGGCAATCTCTGCTTGAGTGGTACTGACATGTCTGCCCAGCTGTGTTATGAATGCCACAGCTAGGAATCCACCCCCTGTACAAACCACATGCCATGGATACCTCAACAACACTACCACAATCAACAGAACATGCTTGTGTACAGGTCTCCAAGACAGACACTGACCATGTAATGTAATACATGTTGCATACATGTCAACTGGAGCATCTCACTGGCCCTCTGCAAGAGGCAACCAGATGATCGGATGTTGCATGTAACTCTCACCCTGAGGATCACCCCTGTGGTATCTGTTGATAGATGGGCTGCTGGAAAATGGCAGGTGGCATGATACCACTGTACACACATCCCCTACACTTCCCATCTCTCCATGGACAATATCCTGGTACACACCTATGAACACCTGCACCGATGGACCCCAGTACTGACAAATGTGTACATGTGCATTACTGAGAATAACAGTGTCTGTGTGTTTGTAGACCTGTAGTTGATAATACCCTGAGGCCCTTAACACCCACCGCACCCCTCATTGCCATAGTTGGATGTGGCTGCTGCTGTACTGGATATTACGTGTACCTTGCTACATTCTTCACCCTGTGGGCTACCTGGAGCTTACAGTAACAGCACAACACAGTTGTACAAATGGGTTGATAGGCATGGGATACCCTCTGAGTTTTCCCAAGTGTGTGTATGTGTGTAAGTGTGAATATTTGTAGGATACAGCATTCTGAGGCCACATTCTCTTAATACAATACACCTTGCCACACAATATTAGGGATAGAGATGTTGCTGACTGTAGGAGAGCCATGACAATGCATCACCCTACTATCCCTGTGGCATGTGAATTATATGCATAACCTTGTAGTAGCACTCTTGAGATAGACAACGTGTTGTATTTCAGTCCTGGTCAATGTGTGATGGTGAGTATGTCAGACTATTATCATGGGTTTCAGTGCGTACAATATCCACTGTGGGATGTGGCTGCTGGGTATACTGTCTTTACACCATGGTACCTCCAGTACATGTCCCATGGTCCACTGTATGAGGACCACTGTCACCATCAACCATACAGGTAACTGATAACACTATCCAGCCCAGGGATGCATGTGCTGTGTGTAACTTATCTGTAACAGAATGGACACACTGACAAGGTAATTAGCACTGATAAGCCCAGGTTTCTCAGATGTGTGTATGACTGTTATGTGTTTGTCAATGTGTATATGACAGTATGGCACACTATGTATTATTCATAAACAACCAGTACATCCCACATTACCATACAACCTGGAACACACTTCATCCTAACAGCTGTTTGGTGTGTGCAATTAAGGCCACACACATCAGTAGCACTACAGACCTAGGTAGGATTTCTATTCCCAGTGTCGCCAAGTAAGAGTGTGTGTGTATATGAAGGGATCTACTTCAGTTTGCAGACTATACATGTCCCTTGAGGTCATCTGTCCAAGAACTGCCAGGCAAATGCTAACATTTCACAGGTATCATCTTGTGGAAATTCATTCCATCACAATTAGTAGTAGACATGTAAATGCCCTCTTCCCCACCAGTTTGCAGATTATACATGTCCCAGGAGGTCATCTGTCCAAGAACTGCCAGGCAAATGCTAACATTTCATAGGTATCATCCTGTGGAAATTCATTTCATCACAACTAGTAGTAGACATGTAAATGCCCTCTTCCCCACTGTATAAGTGTACAGCGATACTGGGTGTGGATATTGTGGACACAGCCACCATCATTGGAGTTACTGTTGAGTGTATCCCCCCACTTATCTGGCTATAATACTGTTACAGATTAAGTAGTTATCAATCACACTATCTGTGGTTCTACAGCACCACACACCCTCCAAAGGGTAGGGCTGTGCCACCCACACCAGAACACCTATGTTTACCGAGTTGAGGATTTCACTACTTTGGCGAAGGGGACATATACCCTGCCAGTACCATCGTCAATGACATTAAACTAGCAGACTGCTTATTTCCCAATGTGTTGTTGTGCCTGTTCTGTCTTGGTGGAATTACAAAGGCTAAAATGGGTTCCTTGCACAAGTACAAACATCCATGTGTACATTATTCTCTGTGTATTGCTTTAACACCAAAGTCTCTGTTTGTGTTATATACAAACATGTGGTGTGTATCACCCAGTAGACTTACCATTGTCCACTGTAGAAGGGCTGCTGAAATCAGCCACCATGCACTCACCTGTATACACCGCCAGACCTATCAGCCATGTGACACATGCAGTAACTGTTATACAGACCTGTGACATGTGTTCAGCTGTACCCAGGATATGGCACAGTCAAGGTGTCACACCAGTGCCATACCCCTTATAGAAAACAACAGCAGACCAACATCCTACTGACACATGGACACCTATAACACAAATGGAATACATTATGGAAACCCCAATCACAGCTAATAACAGCTATAATGCAACATGGCTGGACATTTACACTTCCTGACATGTAAGCATTAAACTTTAGTGCTGACAACATGTTACACAGCATTACATTGGTACACCATAGTACAGTCACCCTGTGCATCGGAACCATATTAGCCTGCCCTTGCATCGATTTTATGGATGACAGGGATGTGGCACAGGTATCATCATATGTACAGGGTGAGTTGTTGGTTTGCCAGAGACCTAGGCTGAGCCATACATTTGACATCATGTGTGTGTGTGTGTGAGGGGATTTAATTATCAGTTGGGCCATTGTGATGTGGTGTGTGCAGGTATGGTGTTGCCCTAGCTGTTTTGGTGATGTGTGTATGTATGCATGCACACAGTTCTGCCATGTGGCTGCCCTATACAGGGGTTTGTTGGACAGCTGCAGACTGTACCTCGAAGGGTGTGCAGTTCACCGTCTCTGGCTACGGACATGAAAACTGTGCCTGCCAGGGAGTTCCACGGGTACCAACAGGTGCAAGCCACGATATGGTATATGGTAATGATGACATATGTTCACTGGATCCAGGTCCCCCTTGGGGCCAGCCAGGGCTACGTGCACGTGGCATGCTGTGTTGTGGTGTGGACAGTGCCCCCCTGCTGTGCTGGGGCTGGTACTGACACTATGGGAGCAGTTCTGACTTCTGGCAAGTCCACATCGACCTGCAGCTGTTGGTGTTGCTGGCCTACATCCACGTGGCTGTCACACTACTCCCACCATATGCTCAAGCACAGACATTCCATGGTCAAGGATTCCCACCATCTCACCCAACCATCTATCCAAGACCTCTGCAAAATAATGGTGGGCACGTGCAAGATCACAGATGTAAATAACAACTGAAAGAGTAGCCCTCTACAGCCTCAGACCTTGTCTGGTATACCGGTCCATTTGTGCCTGTTCCTCCATGATGACCTGAAACATGTTTATTTTATTTTTATTTTTATTTTACATTTGTTGACCGGGATAGTCCGACTGGATGCATGTCCATTTTCAGCGGAGGCCCGGGGAGAAAAGCTCCAAGGGTAAGCAGATACAGCATTACATAATACCAGCATTACATATTACAAACATATTATTTACAGAGATTACATAAGTAAGCAAGTTAAACAAGTTCCACAGGTTAAAGTTAGTCCTGAGCATAAGTCAGGATTAAATTAAATTACACAGTAAACTGGTTAACAGATTTTTACACATTCGAGTTAGCCAGGCTTGATACATTGACATAGCCAGTTAAGTGACAAATGTTGTTTGAGTCTAGTTTTAAATTGACCTAAGGTGGAAAGTAAGGTAATATCAGCTGGAAGTGAGTTCCAGGATCTACTTACAGAGTTTGCAAAGAGAGAATCACCGGCTGTGTTATTAATTTTGCTAGTCTGAATTAGTAGTTTGTTAGAGGATCAAAGCGGTCTAGGATTGTTATAGGGGTGATAATATTTTTAAGTGCAGGAGTATTGTCTGGATTATAGAGGATTTTATAGGCCATAATCAGTTGGTTATACTGGATTAGGCTAGGTAGTTCAAGCCAACCAAGCTGATTTAGATTGATGCAATGATGTATCCTAAAAGGCAGCCCAGTGGCAAACCTGGCAATGTGGTTGTAGCAAATTGAGAGTTTGTTAAGGACAGTCTTGTTCAAATTGAGTAGAGGGATGCATACAGAAGGGTTGAAAGAAGGTGAGAGCGAGCTATGGCAATTTTAGCTGGAGGGTTAGGAAGGCTTTTATTCTGTAAAGTGACCCTAGTTTTTTATTGATGGTTTTGATAGTTTGGTTAACATGTAGGTCAAATTTGAGATTATTGTCTATGATGACACCTAATAGCTTTGTAGATGGGTCAGGGGAGATTATTGTGCCATCATTTGATTTTATGGTAAAGGTGAAAGCGGTAGACCTACGTGTTGATGAAAATAACAGCATTTTAGTTTTTTTGGGATTTAGGATCAGACGATGTTCAGAAAGCCAGTTTTCTATTGTATTAAAGGTGGTCTGGGTAGCTGACCATAACTCTACTGGAGATGTGGCTAAGCATATCAGAGTAGAGTCATCAGCATATTGGATACAGCTGACTTTTGGGATGACAGTATAAAGGTCGTTAATGAAGATGGAGAACAGCAAGGGCCCTAGTATAAAGCCTTGTGGTACTCTGAGGGTGTTAGGTAGAAGGTTAGAGAGTTTGTTCTGCCAGAGGACAGCCTGCTGTCGACCATTCAGGTAGGATTGAAACCATTGGAGGGCTCCAGTATCTAGACAGAATGCTTGCAGGGTGTGGATTAAAAGTTGGTGATCAACCATATCGAATGCCTTAGAAAGATCCAAAAAGAGGGCTGAGGATATATAATTATTGTTGCGATTATGGTTTATGGTGTTAGTAAAGGCTAGGAGGGCTGAAGTAGTGCTGTGATGAGGACGGAAGCCATGCTGAGTGTCTGCCATAAGGCAATTTTGGATTAGGTGGTGCATGAATTGTCTATGAATACATTTTTCCATAATCTTTGCAAGTGGAGAGAGTATAGCTATTGGCCTATAATTGGAGAATTCAGTAGAGCTGCCTCTTTTGTGAAGTGGGATTACATAGGATATTTTCCAGATGGTGGGAATTTTAGCTTCTACTATGGTTCGATTGATTAGTATTGAGACGGAGTAAGCAATGTATGTGTCTGGTGGCACCAGTTGTGGCACATCTGCCAGGGGCAAGATGACCAGCAACCCTTTTATGAGCACCCCTGTACATCTGCCTGTGTGGTACCCCGCCGGACATCCGGCTATGGCTGCTGAATCCAGACACACATGCCATAGATACCACACTGTCCTGTATCATGCCACCACTCACCAACTGTCCCTCATCTATGGCCATTGGTGATGGGGTATGTATAGGCAATGTGACTGTGTGCGGGGATGGAGTGGATAAGAGTGGGATGTCAAATGATGGTGCAGCTTCAGCCCCTGACAACCCCGCCTGTGTCTCAACACACCTATCATCATTATCAGTGTCTGTGTGGACACTAACATCAGTTTGCCTGCAGGAGGGATCCTGCCCACCCCGCCACCTATGAGGGGAAAACAAGAAATGCACTTTAAGACCTGTACATCATTGCTTAACAGTACACACACACACACACACACACACACACACACACACACACACACACACACACACACACGCACACACACGCACACACGCACACACAAACACACACACTTACAGGTGAGGTTGTACAAAGATATTACACACAGACCTCTCATTACCCATCTGTCAACATGCATGACATATGGCACTGAACAGCATGCAGTGCAGCTGTAGTCAATCCCTGTTACCAACATTATACATCTTTGTGATTCTTGGGTTGTGTTAGTAGGTGATGCCCCTTTCCCTGGAACACACTGCACCCATGTACACAGTATTGCTGTGCACCTGTTCAGCACCCTGGCATGTACTGTGCACCATACCTCACAGGTGTACATACCATCGCTGAATGTGTATTTGTGTGTCAATTATGTTTGCTCTGCTGCTCCTAAGTGTTTGAGGACACATACCTGGGATGATATGTGGACAGATGTCATTTGTGAATGCCTGATGTCTGACTTACAGATCTCATCATCAGCGGTACATGCATGGCCAATAAAATACAATTACACTGACAACCTTCAAACCTTACTGTGGCTATGGGGAGTGTACACAACCTTATTGACATGGCACCCTCTTCCCTGATATGCCATAGGGCCACTTTACTGCATATGTTAACATTACACAAACCTGATATCTGACATATGACCTGTGCAATCAAATGCAGTATCAAACAAATGTGTTAGATGTGCAGATGTTGATTGAGATGCATACAATTTGTGGGTGCATATGTGTGCACACCCTTATCATGATGGTTTGTTGCACCAACTGCTAAGTATACTACAGCAGTCACTATCCCTGGAAGGGGAATACTAGCATGGGCCATCTGCATTTGCCAATATATGATCACTCTGGCCTACAAATGCCCACCAACTCTGTATGATTGCAAGGTCAATTCATGTGCACAGCCCTTGGAGGTCACACAGTGTCATCACTATTGCTATGCAATCAGGGTTATGTCTGCCACAATTCATGACCTTGACTGTGTGCAGATACAGCCATTCTTAGAGAGCATCGGGTCTCTGCTTCAGTTCACTGTTGTGTTTCAGGATGACACCCCTCCCCATCCTCAGCCTTTTTGCAGATGCTTGACAACTATGGTCTACACATGTGGGTCATTTTGCAGTGCCCCAAATTCTGAACACCATGTGTACTGGCCTAGTCCCTGATAATGAATGGCAAACATACAAGTGTACACTGGCACCAGCAAAGTACAGCTGGAGATGGCGGGCCTGAGGTGGGATGAGGTGTTGTTTGTGCAGCACATGTATCTTAATTGATACTTTATGTAGGTTTCCAACTTGGTCTTGGTACACCAGTACACATTGCAACACATGCCTTTGGGGGACTTTTGCTGTTATGCATACGGTACCTGTGGAGAGCCCAGGCTGATGTTTCCTGTGGAAAAACTGTCGCATCTGATTACACTAACCCATGGGCCACACTTATGCAGAGTCCAGGTGATTGCTGACACAGGTACTGCACAGCCAGTACTTGCTAGCCATTTCTGCAACTCCCTCAGTGTTGCAGCATGTTACTAGGCAGCCTGCATGACCAGTTTGCAATGTGTCGTCATCTGTCTTGGATGGCCATCTGTTTATTTTCTACATTAATCTTGTCCCATAAATCCTCGCCACATACATGACTAACTGCACTGTTTTCCATGGTATATGCAATGGTGAGATAAGGCTTCATGTCCAACTCCTGCATGCTACCTGTTGGGTATGGGATTCATTCCATGGCTTGTAAGATGTGTGCAAGCCATGGCTGCCTCTGTTGCAGGTAAGTGGGCACATTTGATGGGCAAATGTCTTGGACAGCAGATGATTTCTTGGTGTGACATTGAGGACCTGTACTTGCTGGAAGGTCCATACTCATGAAGAGTGCTTGCTGTCAGTACCTCAAAAGCTGCTTCCACAATACGTTATTTGGAGTGTATGCACACATATGCTTCCAGTGTTTGTTAAGGTATGTATTCCCCATATTTGCTGTCCAAACACAGGATTCCATATTACACATTTATTGTTCATGTTAGGACTACATTACAGGTTGTAAGGGTTGTGGAATGCGGTATTGTGATATGCCGTTATGTAGATCAGTAAAAGTTGCGATTGTAATAATATACACTGTTGTAGCATTGTATAAGGGTGATATTTCAGACATGTTCCTACTGTAGGCCATTTGTCCTATTATTATGTTCATCTCTGTGCACACATCTTGCAATGACAGGTTGTTAGTTATATTGCAGGACTCTTGCATACCCTTCAGATATGCCCCCATGGTGACCACTGTGATGCAGTACAGTTAGCAACAATAAGTGAACATGTATGGCATGCATTATGGGTAGGTATGTTAAATATGCGCATGGAAAATACCATGGCTGTAACATGGCCAGTGTATTGGCAAACCTGAACAAACACCATACTCACTAGCTACAGGCTGCTGCCCAAGAGGTATACCAGAGGGACCTACATAGTTGTGTGAGAGATGTGATGTCATAGGTTCATAGGTTCATAGGTTCTTACTAGGCTATCTGCCCTAGGGCATTTATAAGCCTAGCCAGAGTGTGTTTGGCTTTCACCACCCATTTTAAATTCATTTTGCTATCCCCTTTTTCGAGGTTAGTATACTGTGCCTCTGTCTAACAGTGACACAGAAGTGATACCCGGGGTAAACCTACGATCCCCCATCCACTCATCAAGATTCCTCTTGAAGAGAGTCAATGAGGGACTCTGCCAGTGGCCACACCTGTGGCATTGGTACAGGTTGGGGGCAGCATTACAGTACATCAACAGCACAAACCCACAATACTACAGATTATGTACATCTGTTTATTACTACAATGCAGCAACAGACTATATATATTTTATCTCACATATGCATGATTAAACTCTACAGATGCAGATGGATATGCAACAGTGGTCTACTGATGTGCCCTGTGGCCTTACCTGCATGCTCCTCATCCATTGTGTGGTATCACCCACCTCTACAATGCTCTCCACAGGATCTTGTGGTTGAGGGCAGGCAGGTGCGCCGAGGCTGGTGAGGAGCTCCTCAGAATGTGTCGGGGGGGGATGGAAGTCATGATCCCCCCATGGCTAGCTGGTCCCTCCCAACTGCAGCAGCATGCTGACGGGCATGACGAAGTAGGTCAGTGCACTGATTGATATTGGTCCTGCTCATAACTACGGGCTGACATTGTTTACCCTGTGAACAAGATCGTTCCTCAGGGCAGTCCTCTACTGCAGATCATGGGCTGTACATCCAAAAAGGGTGTGGTAGTGCTACAGCATGTGTTGTATAATCACCTCATTCTCCTCGGGGAAGTACATTGGCAATCGCTCCCGTGACATGGTGCCTGAAAGACATAAAGAGGAAAAAATGTCTGAGGACCTAATACTGCAAGGATATAATACTTGTTAATACACATCTCTGTCTCCCCCCCACCATATCTGCAACAACAATCTGATCACACAACTCAACAGGTATGTTTACAGCAAACCTACTGTTGGGACATATATTGTATGGTACAACAATTTATGCAATGTGTTTGTAGTCATATTCCATGTTGAAACACTCTCATTGGTGGCCTGTTATGAACAATGTCACCTGCATGCCATTGTAAGGGCTACTGTGGTTCCATATATGCATGTGTTCTGTTTGCTGTGTGACTGCTGCAAATATGGTGTTTTGTGTTACTGGGAATATCTATGCATGCTATTAGACATAATCCTTGAATGTGTGGACTATTACTAACCACATATGTTCTATAACTGTGACACAATAGGATGTTTGGGAAGACAGCTCCCAGCAGAACTACCTCGCCCACCTCATCTGGCCATGTTACCAGGCCACATCACATCTGGGACCCACCCCAGACCTCATCATCTGCTGGAACTGCACTATCTTCAGGTGGAACCACCTCAGGGGATGGTGTTCACCTTCCGCCTGGGAGCACACACAGACAGGATCCTGTCACCCGAAGTCAGGTCCAGGGTATGGTGCATAGGGAGCTCCACAGAGACTTGGGGATGTGCTACACCACCTTGAGGCCCTCAGAACACAATCACAGGGTCCACATGCTCCTGCTGCTCAGCCCCTAGTCCAGGCACATTCAGGGTCATGAAGGTGCAGTTGTGACTGCCCATGGGTGGGGACCTTGGTCCCATTGTTCCAATATGGGGGCTCATGGGCACATGTTGGTGTGAATGACCTGATACGTACCTCCCTGGACTACATGAAAAGAGACATGGAGGATCTCTCTGATCTTGCAGCCTAGGCAGGTATGACCCTAGCCCTGGGTAGCATCCTGCCCTCACTCAGAATGATACCAAAGTACAAGGACAAAATGACTGACTTCAACAATTGGCTAAGCTTCTGATGTCATTCTAAGGGGATCCAGTATTTGTCTGCCTGGGACAACATGATCGACAGACCACAATGCTTTGCCAGAGATGGCCTGCAACTGTAGCCCTTTGGATTCCGGATACAGGCAAAGTCTCTTGCCACCCCTATAGTGCCTTTTTTAGGCAAGGTTCAAATGGCAAATTCACCACCGTAACAGGTACAAGCAAGCAAAATATGAGGTTAATGCTACTCAATGCTAGAAGTCTAAATCTCAAAATGCACTCACTCGAGGCACTCTGTAAAATGAGGAACATCGACATCTGTGCAGTGACAGAGACCTGGTTCAAAGCTCCAGATAGCACCCCATGCGTTACCAGGCTATAATTCATACCACACCTTTCGGCAACCTAACCCGGAACAAAGCACTAAAGGTGGGGGCATGTCCAAATTCATTAAGGATATCCAAACCTCCAGGCTAGTTGCACAGCATAATGCATCCAAAATTATCCAAGTGCAACAAACTCTGGGCAAGACTGCAATCCAAATTGTAGCTTGCTACAGACTGCCCACTATGCCCCAGGATTACCACTCCTCATTTCTTGATATACTGGAAAGTATTAGGGTACAACCCAACACCCTAAAAATGGGTGATATAAACTACCCCACCATTAACTGGGAAAACTACTCATGTACCAACTCTTTTGCTCAACGTTTTCTGGAATTCATAAATTCCAATGCCTTGGATCAACTTATTCACACCCAAACCAGGGGCAGCAATATCCTAGACCTGGTCATTACCAACATGGACAACTGGTGTTCCACATCAGAGGTCAATTCCTCGTTGGTCAGATCCGACCACAAGCTAATCACCCTAGACATCCACATCCCGCCCCCACCCCCAGTTAGGAATACCACCGTAAAACTTCTCCAAAACCAACTTCACGCTTCTTAAGACAGAAGTGGCAAACCTCATGACACACATGCAGATGGACAATAGAGGTACGACTGCTGAATCCTACACAAATGCACTTTATAAACACTTACACGAGTGCATGCAATCCCTAATGGAACCGAGATGCTATTCTCCAAAAAAAGGAAGTCAATCTGGTGGACCTCTGCCATAAACAAACTCTACAACAGAAGAAAGAAACTGTTGCAAAAAAGAGTAAAATCCCATGAATGGAGGAACTCCCTAGTCAACCTCAGTAAGAAGCTGAGATCCCTCATAAAATCCTCCAAAGCTAGTTACGAAAACAAAATTGCCATTGACTCTAAAGACAACCACAAAGCATTCTATAGCTATGTCAAGAATCTCAACGGCAACACTCAGATCTGCTCTGAGTTACAGCACAATGACACTAAATATACAGAACCAACTGATATTGCCAACATCCTGGCAGATAGGTTCTGTGCTAACTTTACCCTCCTCTCACCCCCTAGAGGGCCCATCTCTATACCGGAAGAATGTAATGTTCCTGTAATCATGGCTGCACAGGTAAAAAAACACACTCTCCAAAGCCAAGAACACAGCATCCATGGGACCTGACAATATCCCAGGCTGCGTTCTACACAAACTACAGAATGAACTGCCACCCTACCTAAATACCATGTTCAATCAAAGCCTCACCTCAGGCTTTGTGCCCACTGAATGGCGCACCACAATGGTTATCCCACTCCACAAAGGGGGAGCCAAGACGAACCCCAGGAAGTTCTGCCCCATTAGCCTGACGAGCCTGGTCTGCAAGGCCATGGAACGTATCATCATGGAACTCATAAACAAAGACATTGGTAATGTCCAAACTCTTGATCCTACCCAGTTCGGGTTTGTAAAGGGCAGATCCTGTCTCCTAAACCTGATTGACTTCTTTGAAGCAGTCACCAAAGCCATAGATGAGGGTAAGGTGGTTCACACAGCTTATCTAGATCTCGCCAAGGCTTTCGACACCATCACCCACTCTGGAATTATAGATAAGCTCACTAAACTAGGTATAAATCCCTATGTCATAAGATGGGTTGCCAGCTGGCTCACAGACAGAACCCACACTGTGAAAGTAGCAGATTCCAAATCCAACTTCAGACCAGTGACAAGTGGAGTACCACAATGGTTGAGTCCTGAGTCCTCTCCTGTTTGGCATCTACTTCTCTGAAGTACAGGCTAACACAGAAGATCTTTGGCTAACAAAGTTTGCAGATGACTACAAACTAGGAGCCATAATTGAAACTCCTAACAATGTGGACATACTACAAAAGGGCCTCACTGAGACAGATGCCTGGTGTCAAAGCTATGGCCTGAAGCTCAATGCCAAAAAGTGCATTGTCATCCCCTTTGGTAAAAACTCTGTACAAATTTCACACTCCTCAAAACCGAGGTGGAATCCTTCAAAGCCCCCGGGCCTGTGGAAAATACGGCCCAGACCGCAGAATCCTTTATAAACGCATTCTATGAAGACCTTCAGGAATGCATGGATCATGTGATCACAAATAAAACCAAGACCCAATCCTCCAAAGGCAGAAGTCCTGTCTGGTGGGCCCCAGCCATAAACAAACTATGCAATAGAAGGAGGAAGCTACTAAATGATAGAGCAAAATCCCAAAAAGGGAAGGCATCACTGATCAGTATTAGCAAAAAACTACGGGCACTCATAAAATTGTCTAAGGCCAGCTTCGAGAGAAAAATTGCACAGGATACTAAGGATAATCACAAGGCTTTCTTTAGTTATGTTAGGAACCTGGGTGGTAATTCCCAGATATGCTCAGAATTAGTCCAAAATGACAAAAAAATACACTGAACCCACAGACATTGCCAACATCCTAGCTGACAGGTTCAGCGCAAACTTCTCCCCCCCCTCCCCACCAAAAGGGCAAATATCTATCCCAGCAGGGTGCTGCCCCCCTGACATCTCAGATGCTCAGGTAAGAGCCGCCCTCTCCAAAGCAAAAACACAGCATCAATGGGACCAGACGGTGTCCCGGGCTGCGTCCTACATGAACTCCAAGAAGAGCTAAACCCAAACATAAAACTACTGTTCAATCTCAGCCTTACTACAGGATATGTACCCAAAGAGTGGCGTACAGCAACAATGGTCCCTCTCCATAAAAGTGGTGCCTCAACGGATCCTGGAAACTATCGCCCCATAAGCCTGACTAGCTTGGTCTGCAAAGCTATGGAAAGGATCATCATGGACCTCATAAATAAAGATATTGGGGGCCTACAGACACTGGATCCTACCCAGTTCGGCTTTGTTAAGGGCAGATCCTGCCTCTTAAACCTGGTTGATTTCTTTGAAAAAGTCACCAAGGCCATTGACAAGGGGAAGGTGGTCCACACACCCTACCTGGACCTCGCAAAAGCCTTCAATATAATACCCCACTCGGGCATTATAGATAAGCTCACCAGCTTAAATATAAACCCCTGTGTCATCTAGATGGATTGCAAACTGGCTCAAGGACAGAACCCACATGGTTAGAATTGCTGGAGCCATGTCAGGCTCCAAACCAGTTACAAGTGGTGTCCCACAAGGCTCAGTCCTGAGACCTCTCTTGTTCAGTATATATTTCTCGGAGGTACAGGCCAACACGGAAGGACTGTGGCTGACCAAGTTCGCAGATGACTGCAATCTGGGCACCATAATCGACTCTCCAGCCGACACAAGCATCCTCCAAAAGGGCCTCATAGAAACAGACAAATGGTGCCAGAGCCATGGCCTCAAGCTAAATGCCAAAAGTGTATAGTCATCCCTTTGGCAAAAACAGTGCTCACAAATTACCACATAGGTGGTAATCCATTAAGTACAGAAGAAGTAATTAGGGACCTGGGGACCCAAGTTGATAGCAATCTCTCATTTGACAACCACGTGGCCAAAGTGGTTAGAAAAACATTTTATATAGCCCACCTAATCATGAAGGGATTCACATCTAGATCAGGGGAGGTCATCGTGCCTCTTTACTCATCCCTCATCAGGCCCATAATTGAATACAATGCCCCTTTTGGGATGTACCTTACCAGACACCTGCAGCAACAGGAAAGACCCCAAAAGTACCTCACCAAGAGGATCAAAGGGCTCAAACAGATGCCATAGGCTGCCCGGTTAAAGAAACTCCAGCTCTACTCAGTGACATACCGCCTGTTCAGAGGTGATCTGTGTCTGACGTATAAAGCCATGTCCAACCGGAATTAATGGACATGCTGCACCTCAGAAAATCCAAATCCCATCGAGCTACGCGCTCGAGAGACTTGAACCTCAGCACTGAAATAAATAGGACATGCTGGAGGGACAGATTCATAACCCAGAGGCTCCCTTCACTCTGGAATAAAATCCCAGTCCAGGTTAGGCAGAGTCCATCATTGACTCTCTTCAATAGGAATCTTGATGAGTGGATGGGAGATCCTTGGTTTACCCCAGGTATCACTTCTGTGTCACTGTTAGACAAAGGCATAGTATACTAACCTCGAAAAAGGGCATAGCAAAATAAATTTAAAATGGGTGGCGAAAGCCAAACACATTCTGGCTAGGCTTATAAATGCCCTAGGGCAGATAGCCTAGTATGAACCTATGAACCTATGAACTACCACATAAGTTGTAGTCTACTTAATGCCGAAAGTGTGATAAGAGACCTTGGGACACAGGTGGACAGTAATCTCTCCTTTGATAATCACATCGCCACAGAGGTCAGGAAATCATTCTATGTGGCTCACCTCATCAGAAAAAGTTTCTAATCCAGAAAAAAGAGGTCATCGCTCCCCTCTACTCATCACTCATTAGACCCATTATAGAGTACAATGCCCCCTTTGGTATGTCCCTCACAAGCCATCTACACCAACTGGAAAGGCCACAGAAATACCTCACAAAGAGGATTACTGGCCTCAAGCAGATGCCCTATGCAGACCATCTCAAAAATCTCCAGCTTTACCCCGTCGCATATTGCCTACTCAGAGGCGATCTCTGCCTAACATACAAAGCTATGTCAAACCCAGAGCTGTTGGACATGCTCCACTTAAAGAAATCCTAATCCCTCTGAGCTACACCCTCTAGGGCCCTAAACCTTGTCACCACAATAAACAGAACATGCTGGAGGCATAGATTCCTGTCCCAGAGACTTCCGATACTCTGGAACAGACTACCTATCTATGTCAAACAGAGCTCCTCATTAGGACTCTTCAAGAAAAATATTGATGTTTGGATGGGAAATAGGAAATTCACCCCAGGGATCACTTCTGTGGCTCTGCTCGGCAGGGGTACAGGAAAATAATTTTCTTGGGTGATGAAAGCCAGGGTACCTTTTGGGTAGGCTTGTATAGCCCCTAGGGCTAAAAGCATAGTACCTACCTATGAACCTATGAACCTATGGGCTTCCACATTCCAAACATCATTCCCCATCCAAGCTGTTTACCCCCCACATGTGTCATATATCACCCCTGTATGCAGTCTTGTCTGTCTTCTAACCCAACCTACCTCCCCAAATATACCTACTATCCTTCTCCAACATAACAATCCCACCTTCACAAACAAGGGCAATGTGTTCCCAACATGGATTTCACACCAGACTTAACTGTCCATTTCGCACCCACTTACTACTGTATATATGTATCTACATATATATATATATGTGTGTGTGTGTATAAATATGTGTGATGTTCTCTCACACATATCATGCAGCACTGTCATTCAACAGTAGGTGAAATGTATTTATATATATATATATATATATATATATATATATATATATATATATATATATAAATATATATATGTGTGTGTGTGAGTGTGTTGTGTGTGTGTGTGTGTGTATGTAGACATACACACACAGATATATATATATATATATATATATATATATATATATATATATATATATATATATATATATAGGTCCACACTCTCTAACTCTCCTTCTTCCACAGCTGCACTATTCTGCCTTGCTACAACACAGACAGGTGTCACATGTGGACACAGCCGCACATTGGGGGGATATATATAGGGACAGATTGCACATAAGCCTATTACATACCTACGGGGTTTCTGCATGTTACATTACACGTGTACATGACTGTCCTGCAAGTGGTGGGGTCTAAAACTCATGAGTCTATCATAACAGCATTACTTTCACTACCAGCTATTTGCCACACTAATATACATGTCTTGAGGAAAGGAAAAAAAGAAAAAAATATCTCTTGTTTTTCCTGCTTTACTAGTTTAGTCCAGTTTCAGAGTTGCTGATTCCTGGGCTTTGGTTGTAGTTCCTGTGTACTGTTTCCTTGCCTTATTTGGGGGAAGGGAAGCTACCTTGCTTTCCTGCTTTACTAGTTTAGTCCAGTTTCAGAGTTGCTGATTCCTGGGCTTTGGTTGTAGTTCCTGTGTACTGTTTCCTTGCCTTATTTGGGGAAGGAAGCCACCTTGCTTACCAGTGGGAGTGGGAAGCATTGAGCTGCCTTTGTCCAGTTTTGTGAGGTTTCAGCCAGTAACTAGTAGTTTATTGGTCGTTTTGGGACAGTTTCTAGCTTTTTCCAGCCCCTGGTATAAAAGCGCTAAACGCGTTAGCCGATTTAGAGCGATTTAGGGAGCTGCCACTGTTGCACACTAGGGCAGTGCGGTTAAGCAGGTTTAAACTATTCGGCTACCTAAAGTCCACTCTTCAAATTTTCCCTTAAAACTACCTTCCTCGAACTATACTACTGATCAAATCAGCGTATCCTATAATTAAAAAGATCAACTCTACTTGACTCCAAGTAGACTATTCTCTATCTATTAAACCTAGCACTTGCTCCTACAGTACTTATTACCTTGATACGGCACTCTTGTCATAGATAGTACCCCAAAAGGCAACCCTCTTTTCTCGGTCACCCACGCCCCGAATCTTTTTTTAAAGTTTTTTGTCTACCCTTCTAGCATGTCGAGGGATCAGTTGCTAGTGTCCTCTCCTGCTCAGCTGGTGAACCTGGGAATATTGAGGCAATGTTTCAATTGCCTCATGTACACAGACAACCCTTTCCTCTTCCCACAAAACACAAATACATGCGAGAGATGCAACTATACGGCCAAACTGGAGGCTGAGCTCTCTCAACATAGGACTGGCAAGACCAGTCAGGAGGAGAAGGTTACCACACACACTATAGACCCAGTCTCACATAGTACCATTACAACCTCAAATCATACACATAAACACACAAAGACATACTGGAGGCTCTGATCAAAATCTACCAAAACAGCAGAGGCCACCAAAGCAGACACCCAAACAACCACCACCTCAGAACACAACACCCGCAACACATAGACCTCACAGTCAGAGTGTCAAACAGTCACAGCCCTTAAGGCCAAACACAATGCCAGACACACTAGTCATTGGTGACTCCATAGTCAGACACACTGATGTCCCGCTCACCAGACTGAGTAAGGAGAAGGTCACAGTAAGCTGCCTGTCGGGCGCTAGAATCCGCCACATAACGCAAGCACTCAGGTCTCTCAACAGCAGGTACAAATATGACTCAGTCATTGTCCACGCTGGTGTAAACGACCTGAGACGCACCTCCTTGGACTACATGAAAAGAGACATTGAGGAGCTCTCTGATTATGTAGCCCAGGCAGGTATGACCCTGACCTTGAGCAGTATCCTACCTTCACCAAGAATGATGCCACAATACAGAGATAAGATGATCAGCTTTAACAATTGGCTTAAACACTGGTGTCATTCAAAGGGGATCCAGTATCTGTCTGCCTGGGATGACATGCTGGACAAGCCACGCTGTTTCAAGGGACGGCTTGCACCTGTCACCCTGGGATTCCGGATTTTGGCAAAGGCTCTGCCACCCCCATAGTGCCTTTTAGGCAAGGCTCAAATTCTAAACCTACCACCCTAGAACACAAAAAGGAAAAAAACTAAGGGTAATGCTGCTCAATGCCAGAAGTCTAAATCTCAAAATGCACGCACTCGAGGCCCTTCTCAGTATGGAGAACATTGATGTCTGTGCTGTGACAGAAACCTGGTTCAAGGCTCCTGAGAGCACCCCAGCTATCAGGTTTTACCTCATATCATGCTCCGCCCCAAAATCCGGACAATACCAAGAAAGGAGGGGGGGTATCCATATTCATCAAGGACACCCACACCTCAAGACTGGTGGCAACGCACGATGCATCGGAGACCATCCAGGTGCAATTAACCATAGGCAAGACTGCTCTGCAAATTGTAGCATGTTACAGGCCACCCTCACAAACTCAGGAAACTCACATGGCCTTCCTGAAAACACTAGAGGGGATAAATGTATCACCAAACACCATCATACTAGGTGACTTCAATTACCCTAATATAGACTGGGAACACTACTCAAGCCCAAACACCCTAGCCCAAAAGTTCCTGGAATTCATAAACTCAAATGCCATGGAACAACTAGTCACCATCCCCACAAGAGGAGATAACATACTTGATCTCATCATCACGAACATGGGAGCACAATGTTCAATACCAGAAGTATACCCTCACTGGTGAGATCAGATCACAAACTAATCTCGCTGGAGGTCCTCATCCCACCCCACCTGAAATAAAAAGACCACAGTAAAGAACTTCTCAAAAGCCGACTTCACACTTCTAAAGACTAGTGTGGTCTCCTTTCAGGCCCCGAGCCGGAGGAAAACAATACTCAAGCCGCTGAATCACTTACAAACGCCTTCTACCAGCACCTGCAGGACTGCATGGATAAGGCAATCCCAAGCAAAACAAAGACTCTTTGTACCAAAGGCAAGCGCCAGTCTGGTGGACCCCAGCCATAAACAAACTCTACAACAAAAGGAGGAAGCTACTACAAGATAGAGCAAAATCCTTAAAAGGTAAGACACCCTTGATCACTATAAGTAAAAACTAAGAGCTCTCATAAAATCATCCAAAGCAAATTTCGAGAGAAAAATAGCTAAAGACTCAAAAGACAATCATAAGGCCTTCTTTAGCTATGTTAGAAACCTAGGAGGAAACTCCCAGATATGCTCAGAACTAGTTCAAAATGATGTGAAGATTACTGATCCTACAGACATTGCCAACATACTGGCTGACAGGTTCAGTGCAAACTTCTCCCCCAAAAGGAGAGATATCTATACCAAATGAGTGCAGCCCCCAAACATCTCCAGCGCCCAAGTGAGAACTGCTCTCCAAAGCAAAAACACAGCATCCCTGGGACCCGATGGTGTCCGGCGCTGTGTGCTCCACGAACTCAATGAGGAATTGAACCCACGGCTAGGACAGGTGTTTAATCAAAGTCTTACCTCTGGATACGCACTCAGGAGTGGTGCACTGCAACTGTGGTCCCACTTCACAAAGGCGGTCCCTCCACAGACCCTGGAATTTACCCGCCCATTAGCTTGACAAGCCTTATCTGCAAAGCCATGGAGAGGATCATAATGGACCTCATAAATAAAGAGATAGGGAAATTGCAGACTTTGGATCCAACCCAGTTTGGCTTTGTCAAAGGCAGATCATGCCTTTAAACTTGGTTGACTTTTTCAAACAGTCACCAAAGCCATTGATGAGGGAAAGGCAGTCCATACAGCCTACCTCGATCTGGCTAAGGCCTTCGATACAATACCCCACTGGTATCATTGAAAAACTCATCAGCTTAAATGTTAACCCATACATCACAAGATGGGTTGCAAACTGGCTGAGTGACAGAACCCACAGGGTCAGAGTTGCTGGCGCCATGTCAGACTCAAAGCCTGTCACAAGTGGTGTCCCACAGGGCTCAGTCCTGGGCCCACTCTTGTTTGGCATCTACTTTTCCAAGTACAAGCAAACACAGGAGGGTTATGAGCTGACAAAGTTTGCAGATGACTGCAAACTGGCCATAGTAGAAAACACATCTGACACAGATATCCTTCAGAAGGGTCTCACAGAAACGGATAACTGGTGCCAGAGCCACGGCCTAAAGTTAAATGCCAAAAATGCATAGTCATACCCTTCGGAAAAACAAGGTTACCCCTAGCTACCAAATAGGTGGCAATCCACTGAGCACAGAAGAAGTTATCAGGGACCTGGGGACCCAGGTTGATAGTAGTCTGTCATTCGACACCCATGTAGCTAAAGTAGTTAGGAAGTCCTTCTACATTGCCCACCTTATCATGAAGGGATTCTCATCTAGATCAAGGGAGGTCATAGTCTCCCTTTACTCATCACTCATCAGACCAATGATTGAGTACAATGCCCCATTCGGAATGTATCTGACCCGACACTTGCAGCAGCTGGAGAGGCCACAAAAGTTCCTCACCAAAAGGATAAAGGGTCTCAAAAATCTGTCCTATGCTGCCCGACTGAAAGAACTCCAGCT